>NW_023270615.1:1225378-1260376 GCF_011800145.1 Mirounga leonina | reverse complement strand
TTTATTTATTTATTTATTTATTTATTTATTTATTTATTTATTTATTTGACACAGAGAGAGAGAGCACAAGTAGGCAGAGCGGCATGCAGAGGGAGAAGCAGGCTCTCCGCTGAGCAGGGAGCCCGACATGGGGCTTGATCCCAGGACCCTGGGATCATGACCTGAGCTGAAGGCAGTCGCTTAACCAACTGAGCCATCCAGGCACCCCCCTGGTTCATTCTTGATACTGTTATTTGTGTCTCTTTTTTTAGTCAGTCTTGCTAGAGGTTGGTCAATTTTATTGTTATTTTTGCTAGGTATGAGGTTCTGGATTGACAGTTTTTGTTCTTTTAGTACTTGGAAAATATCATGCCACTTCCTTCTGGCCTCTATGGTCAGATATTATTCTAAAATTATTTCTCCAGGGTGTCTGGGTGGCTCAGTTGGTTGAGTGTCTGACTCTTGATTTCAGCTCAGGTCATGATCTCAGGTGATGAGATCGAGCCCCATATTGGGCTCCATGCTCAGCAGGGAGTCTATTTGATATTCTTTCCTCTCCCCTTCCCTCTGCCCCTCCCCCTGCTCACATGCTTTCTTTCTCCAAAATAAATAAATGAATCTTTAAAAAAAATTGTTTCCCCTATATGTAAGATGTCAGTTTTCTCTGGCTACTTTCATGACTTTTTTCACTATCTTTAGTTTTCAGAAGTTTAATTATAATGTCTTGGCATGGATTTCTTTGGATTTACCCTGTTTAGGTTCAGTCACCTTCTTGAATCTAGGTTTATGTCTCTTGCCAGATTTGGGAAGTTTTTAGCTATTATTTATTTGAGTACTTTTTCAGCCTTGCCCCTTTTTTTGCTCTCCTGAGACTTGGTGACATGAATATTAGATCTTTGGCTAAAAAGTGCCTGAGGCTCTATTCACTTTTTCCCAATGTATTGTCTATTGTTTAGATTGGGCAATTTCTTGTTTTCTATCTTCCAGTTCAATAGTTCTTTCTTCTCATCTCCTCGATTCTGTCCTTCAGCCCACCCACTGAGATTTTTATTTTGGTTATTGTATTTTTTAGTTCTAAAATTTCCATTTGGCCAAAAAAAAAATTAAGTCAAAAATCAAAATTTTCATTTGGTTCTTTGTATCTTTTACTTTGCTTATAGTTTCTATTTCTTTGTTGAGACTTTCTATTTTTTCTTTGTAATTTCTTTTTAAAGCATTTTATCATGGTTACTATAGAATTTTTGTTTATTAACTGTACCATCTCTGTCTTCTCAGTGTTGATTGTTTTTTCGTTTGGTTTGAGATCTTTTCAGTATGATCGGTAGTTTTTGATTAAAATCTAGACAGTTGCACATTATGTTATGAGAATTTGGGATCTTATTTTAAGCCTTTTGTTTGAGTTAGTTTTCTCTGACACTGCTTTGGCAGGGGAAACAGAGGCACCACTTTGTTACTTCTAGGTGGAGATAGAAGTCTAAATTCCCTACTCATTGTCTCTTAATTCAGAAGAGGGGTGTCCTTGTTCCTGCTAGGCAGGGATGGGATTCAGTCTCCCCTGTGGTCTCCAGTGATACTGTGGTGGGAGCTGGCCTCTTTACTGTCTTGAGATGGGAAGAGTTCTAGTTCTCTAGTAGGTCTCTGCTGATACTACCTCAATGGAGAAGTGGTCAGGAGTCTTGTTACTGAAAGATGGAGGTAGAATTCCAGGGTCTCCATGTGGTCTACACCGGCACTACGGTGGGGAGGGAGGAGCTTGTTACCAGTTGGCAGGGAGGAAAGTCCTAGATCCTAACTTATCTTCTCTGAAACTATCCTGGTGGGGGTGTTGGGACATCCAAACTCTCGAGGGTGGAAATCTAGCTTCTCATTTGGAGTGTGGGTGAGGATGGCAGTAGTTTTGTCTTTGTTGTTTGGCTGATGTAGAATGATTCTCATCCAAAAATGTGTCTGTTTTGATAGGATGCCCTTTTTTCTGGTCTTTTGGATAGAGACAGCTGGTTCTTATTGGGACTCTTGTCTGATCTCTTTGGCATTTCTGGTTGTTGGCTTCTGCCCCAAGTCTGAGATATACGAGGCAAAAGAAAACCCAGGGAACTCCCCATCATGTTGTTACTTGGACACTGAGGTTCCTGGCCAGTTTATTTTCTTCTCTCCGACTTTCAGAGTTTCTTAGTTTGTTTTATATATACTGTCCAGTGTTTTTAGTTGTACTTGTTGGGATCACAGGGAAAAGTGTATGTATTGTATCTTTCTGGATGTGGGCATTCCTAAAACTCTGGAAAATGTTTTCTTTTCGCCTTCCTGTAATTAATATAGAACGATGGCTTTAATTTTGGATACTTTTTTTTTCAATGACTTTCCCTCTTTTAGTTTGAAAGCTCAGTGTTTTCAGATTGTAGAATAAGGACTGCTTGGGATGGTGTCAGGAATCTTCTGATGTATCCCCTTCAACTTACAGATTCCATAACAGAGAGATGTCTTAATAAAAACCACTGTTGGGTGGAAGCATTGACATAGTTAACCCAATGTCATGGCTAATCTAACAGTCTGGAATTGGATGTTGAAACATATTCTAAGATATTTTTATAGCCAAATTTGTTATATTGAATTCAAAATTATGGAATCTTTAAATTTCAAGGAACATTAGCAGTCATCTAGCTGGATTTTCTGTTTCTTTTACCTCCTTGGCAGGTGACGACTCATGTATTACATAAGCACTTCTAGTGATTCCTTAGGCACTGAGATGGAGTCACCAAAGGCATACAGGAATGCATGCAGGCCAAAAGTGGTGAGCTGGCAATGGAGCTCCCCAGCAAACTGGGTAGGGATAAAGAATATGCATTGAAAATCCCTTTACTATTTTACTATTAAATTATTTGTGTGTTATAAAATGATTTGTTGGCTGGTGGGCTGAGTATATTGTAATTCTGTTCCCCAATGTTGCTGACTTTTCCCTTCACATTTTGAATATCCATAGTTGAGGGTAATGGAACATCAAATTTATTACATAAAAATAGCTTTGTCCTATATGATTAATTATATTACTTATGGGGGGATATTTCTTGCTAACAGTGAGCTGATGGAAGAAGGATTTTAATGTAATAGCAGTACAGTCTTAAAGAGTCTTACTTGTTTATATGCATTATGGTGATCAAAAATGATATACCAGCATTATTTTATGTAAGCCATTGTTAAAGAATCATTGTTGCCAGGTATTAAAAAATATCCTGTGTACCTTCCTCTGAAATGAGGGATTAGATTTGTTCAGCTGGTCTAGATTAAAATTTAGCTACTGAAGCCCAAGACATAGATACTGCACTCTGTCTTCTTGACTCCACATAACTCAGCTCTGGAATTCTGCAGCAAGACTTATTCACATGCGAACTCTGCAGGGCTAATCTGTGGACTTTTTTCACTTCCTCTCATAAAATATTTTAGCATGGGTAGACTTGTCTGAATGGCTTAAAGATGGAAATAGGCAAAATGTTATTAATATTACATGAAATTAAATTAATGTTAATGTGGCCTACTGCATGGCTCATTGGGGGACAATTCCAGTTTACAGCTGTTGTCCTGTCATAGTTATTAATAGTGTCTCTATCACTCTCAAAGTGTCCTGGCTTAGACAATAAATTATGTGGCCACCTAGGTATTATGCTTTGTGTGTGTGTTTGTTTTTTGTTTTTGCTTTTGCCAGCCATACCATAGATCTCATGGAAAACATTTAATATTTGGATAATGAGACATAATGAGCTTCTGATCACTCTCGCACTGATGTGCACCACGAGATGCAGAAAGATAAACACACACTCACATTCTGCCACTATTAGTGTGCTCTGTGGTCTGTATTCCTAATTGAACGAAATGTTCACTTACAGCTGGAGGGTACTGAAAATGAAGTAATACTTTTTCACCCAAATTCTCAGACCCTCTGAATTTATACCAAGGGACCTCTTGGCTGGGGAGAGGGCATCTGTGGACCGTAGGTTAAATACACCTGCTCTAAATAATATTAAATTTGGGGAAGGTAGATTATTTTTCTTATCTTTAAAGTGCTGAGGCAGTAAAACAGTCCAAAAATGTAGAAACATGCTTCTTGGTAGAGTAAACAGAATCAGATACTGTTATCAAAAAACTTCCCTTTATGTGCATTCAAATTTACAAATTTGTGCTTTCTTATGGCAAACACTGCTGATAATGTAAAATGTTCTCCATTTTTACATATGACTATGATGGCAACTTCCATTTTACCCCATGATGCCATTCTCTCTGTTCAGATCTCATTGGATTCACAAGCTCGAGAGACTCTATACTTTCACATAGTAACAGATTACATCATTCAGTCAGTAATTCTGGTCATTTATTCATGGGTGGGGCATAGGTGTTTATAACTTTATTTGTATTTTTCCCTTTCTCAGCATTAGGGTTGTGTCCAGCGCAAGTGCTTGCCACACTATGCAGCACTGGGGTATGTTCTCAAGGTCTGGGAGAAACACAAGTAACAATGATGGATACCTTGTGTTACTAAAGACAGCCCATGGGTCCCTGTTGATGCAGGATTAAAAATATAAGGTAGAGTGTCTGGAGAGATGCAGTTGTAGTTTGGAAAGTGAAGTCTAATATAGGACAGGCTCCAAGCTTGATAACAAATCTGGCTGGAGGTGCATAGGGCTCATTGCGACTGGGTTCAAAACCAATGGTGCTGGGATGCACTGTCGATGAAAGTGCCATTTCAAGGTAATGTGTGCAATCCTTTCTTACCACTTTTCTGCATTTGAAGCCATTGTTACCAGGTCTGTGTTCCTGACCTTCTATCTGGAGTGTATTCCATAATGGGACAGCCTATGTTGGGGGGCAGAAATCAACAAACTAAGTGAAACAACACCTCACTTCCTTCCCATTTGCCTCCCTCTTTCCTAGTCTGGCCTGCTTCTGGGTTTGCCCATAAGCCCGATCCTCCTCTAGAGGAGAATGGCAGTGGGAGAAATGTGGCTGGGGCCTGAGCTCTGCATATAGGTATCATTTCAGATGAATCACCTTCCCTGTCACTCCAACATAAACAGAAGAAATTCCCTTGCTTTTCTGGGCTTAACACTGAGGGTCAGGATACACCTCTGAATATTCTCTGTGTGGCTGCCCCCTCTCCTTTCTAGACCTAGGCTGAATTCCCAGAGAAGTAAGAAACAAGGTCATTTTGGGCTTCGGAACGTGGAAGGATGGGCATAGGAGAGAGGGTAAGAATGTGAAGGTGGGTACGAAAGGCTTACAGTCAAATCCTCACCCTGGCCCATTTCTATCATGCGACTCAGGGCCTTTGTGAGTTTGTTATCTAAAGGCTTTTTATTTGACCATTTCTCCCTCCGCCACATGCATCAAAGAATGACTGGAATGAGGATCAAAAGAAGTGTTAACATGAGACATTTCTGCCATGAATAAAAGACAGAAAAATCACCTTGCATGTTCTGTGTGACAGGAGACATTCCTTTCAGCAGCAGGGGCTGGGAAGAGCCGGGAGAGGGGCTGTGGGTATTAAAGATCAGAATGTATCAGGGGAGTGGGGACACCAGGCAGAGATGTGTTCTGCTGCTGTGGCAGCCAGAGGGACAAGGCCCAGTGTCCGCCCTTCCCTTCCTTGGCTCGGGAACCACACGGGAAGGAGAAAGGAGAGGCCACAGAGTGAAGTGCATAGCCCTGAAACAAAATGGAGGGAGGGTGAAAAGCACTTCCCAGTTGCCAATAGGTTTCAGTTCATCACTGTTGATTTTGGACTAAAACCTTCTCTCCAGCCAAGCAGGCAGGCAGAGGTGAATTTATCAGATGTGATTTTTATCAGAACCCACCGTATGAGGCGGCCAGCAGTCACCGCGGGACCCCAGTGCCTGTGATTGGCTCTGACACATCTGGCCAGAAGGGCTCTTATTCCAAGAATGATCTTCTTTTTTAGATGGTATTGAGTTGGGACTGATTTTGATAGCCAGTCTCAGTCAAGAATCATAAAGTTATTGCACATTTAAAACCGTCGGTATGAGAATCATTCTCTTCCTCTCTTCTCTCTCTCATCATTTCCCAGGGCTGCAAGGTTACAGAAAGGTCTAATCAATTGTCAAACTCCCTTTTATCACCGAGAAGGTGGTAAGAAAAAAAATCTAACTGCCCTACTGTAGGGGGTTCTTTGACTACACAGCACCCTTTTCCACATACAATGCCGCCGTGATTAATGTCCTCCCACCTCAGACCTTGTTAAAACCTGTTCTCTCACACAGCCTGGTGGAGCACAGTGAGAGCAGGGCCGGGGTTGCATAAATCAACGTGTTCTCACAGCCCCCAGGATATCCATTATAGATGCCAGCTGGATGGCTGGAAGATAGAGAAAAATGAATATTGTATCCTGTGGCCTTTTGCCTCTAATGACCACTTTTCAACATTTTTGAAGGCATGATTAAATTTTGATAACTGGGGAAGTCACTCTGAGCAGGCTGAAATAGAGATAAATTGACGGAGGGTCTGACATCTCAGTGGAGAGCCGGCAACTAATTAGTGTGTGAAGCGCACTCTGAAAGAGATGTAAAAGGGAGGCAGGTTTAATCAGAGGCGCTGCTGAGGTGCGGGAATAGTCAGGGATAATTGCGGCCTAGGTGGAAATCACAGGCTCAATGAGCGGCTTTTTCTGTCCGCTTGATTGGCAGCCGCTGACCTAGTGGCTGGCACCCTTGAACCCTTACAACAGTAACAGCCTTGTCAAAGCAATTTGCTTGTAGCTCTCCGTGACCAGTTATTTCAGCTGCCTGAGCTGGGACACCTAATTTGAAAGGGCAGTCTGCTCCCCTGGCTGGCTGGGAGCTGGGCGGAACAGTCTCATTATTTCCCATGACTTTACTTTTGAACCAGGTCGCCCTTTCTGGCCCCCAACCCTCCGCAGCCCACTCGTACTTAGGCGTGCTCCCCGGACAGCTTCTCAGAAGATACTGTGTCAGGGCAATTCAGCTGTTCATTTGGGGAGCGGGGAGGGGGCGCGGCTCAGGGGCATGAGGCCATGTTTGGGAATTAGGGGGAAAGGGAGTGTCAGTAGGGGCAGAGGCAAATCCAGAAGAGGATTTGCTACTCTGAGGAATGGCTTTCTCTAGTTACCAGCTTTTTTATACCACAAGGCACACTAGGCGAAGCTGGGGTAGATATCAGGTGTCGCCACCCTCTTCCTTTTGGTCGCACGAGGGGAGATGGGTGAGGAGCAGGTAGCGGATGGGTGTACAGATTCTATTCTTTTTGAGTTGATGAATTAGTGTTTATTCTCCCTCCTCCTTTCCCTCTCCTCCTCCTCCTTAGCTGAGAGCTTACTACTTTCTCTTTTTAAAATATATTAGCCACCTGGGGGCGCCTGGGTGGCTCAGTCGTTAAGCGTCTGCCTTCGGCTCAGGTCATGATCCCAGGGTCCTGGGATCGAGTCCCACATCGGGCTCCCTGCTCAGCGGGAAGCCTGCTTCTCCCTCTCCCTCTCCCCCTGCTTGTGTTCCCTCTCTCGCTGTGTCTCTCTCTGTCAAATAAATAAAATATTAAAAAAATACATATATTAGCCACCTGGACCTGGAAAGATGTCCAGAACCAGGATGGTTGATGTTGATGTTTATAGTGACAGCTCGTGGTTTCAGAGAAGCCTATAGTTAGAGTTGTCTTTTTCTTTGCTTTGCTCTGCTTTCTTTCTGTGGCATTTTCCACCCCCCCACACACAAAAAAATGAGGCCTGGTTGTTAGAGGACCTAATTACATTCTTTGAATGTACTGATCCTTGAATATTTGCTATGTGGCTTGGCCAGTGGGAGTCTCCGTGGCTTGTATTGCATGTGGCTGCTTGGTTGGCAAAAATGGATGTGTCTTCAAACTGTTGCTCGTTTCCCTGAGTCTACATGTTTCTACCACAGAATATCACGTGGAGTGGCTCTCCCTTTCTGACTTCTTGGATGCCTCCCGCCACCCCACACTCTCCTTAGAGACTGGCTGCTTTAAGTGAAGACTAGGGAATATTCGCCAGTTACTAGATTAAAGATTCCTCAGGAAGCTGGAAGGGGAGGGGCCACATGTTCCCAAATGCAAAATGACATCTGGCTTCAGAAGTCCCAATCTCTAGGAGATGGGTACCTGCCATTTTCAACATAGTACTCCCATTGCTTACAGTGACAACATGGTAATTTGCTTTCTCTTTTCCATATGTTAGTTGGGAAGTGCCATGTAGAATGACGGGGAAAAAAAAAAGAGAGATGACAGTATCTGGTCTATAGGCTCTCCCAACTCCCAGACAAATAATTACAGTGCTTCGTGCTAAGTAAGTAGTAAGAACACCCAGGGATGCTGTGGGGAAAGAAGAAGAGGATCTGAATTCTGCCTCATAGCTGAGGAATCTTCACAGAAAATTGTGTCCTGGAAGGATGAGTAGGAGTTCACAAGGTAAAGATGAAATGGAAGTGAATTCTCCACAGAGGAAAGAGGATGTGTGGAGTATCCAGGGAGCCCTTGACTGGCCTGGGCATCCTCAGGAGCATCACCAGTGAGACACACAGCAATCAGATTATGAGAGGCTTAGGATGAGCTCAAAGCCGTGTCTGCATCCATTTTACCACCAAGACTTGTGTAATATCTGGCACACAGTAGGTACTCAATAAATGTTTACTTAATGAATGAATGGAAGAACAATGAGGAACCTAGGGAGTCTTGTGATAAGATTTTTTGAAACAAGGAATTACCGGGGCGCCTGGGTGGCTCAGTCGGTTAAGCGACTGCCTTCGGCTCAGGTCATGATCCTGGAGTCCCGGGATCGAGTCCCGCATCGGGCTCCCTGCTCGGCGGGGAGTCTGCTTCTCCCTCTGACCCTCCTCCCTCTCATGCTCTCTGTCCCTCATTCTCTCTCTCTCAAATAAATAAATACAATCTTAAAAAAAAAAAAAATAGAAACAAGGAATTACCTGGTAGATAATGTGGAGGATGGTCCACATCGGAGGGGTGCTAATAGTGAGGAGATGAGGTAAAATAGACAAGGAAAAGAGAGAGAGGAAGGACTGAAGCAAAAACATACCTTCAGGAACGCAGGGGATGGCTCAGACTCAGGAGACATTTCTCCGATGAACCCATGGTGCTCACTTGGAGGTGAGGGATATGTTGAGAAGGATTGAGAAACCTCTAGGGTGTGTATCTTGGGTAAAGTAGAAATTGTATGGCACAGCCATATGGCAGTTGTAAGAAAGAGCTAAAATTCGACAGGGATGAGCAGTTACACAGCACAGCCAGGCCACCAGGCATGGGGAGGGGAGGCGGGGAGAGCACCAGTGTGACTTATCACCCGCATCTCTCCTACATGCACCAATGTGGGCCTGTGGGCCTGTGAAGTGTCCTCTCAGCTGGGCATCACAACCTTCGCTGGTATGCTATGAAATTTTGATAAGTATAAAATTATTTTTTCTTAAGTTTTAATACTGTTACTACGGTGTCTGTTCTGTCATGTGAATATGTTGAGTTGAGTAGATTGTCACTGGATTATGTAGATTATGTGGAGTGGGGCATAATTTATTAAAAGTAATAGAAAGATGAATAGCATCATATCAGGACTGATACCAATGAAAATGATACATATAACATTTATTGAAAAAAGTTACTGCGTAGCATGTGCCAGGCATTTGGAAATGTTTTAAAAATACCAATTACTGAAAAAAAAAATATCAGTTACTTAATTCTCATATCCCCGTGGAGACATTGTCAAAATTACGTGTGTTGTGCAGATATGAAAATTGAGGAACAGAGAGGTTAAGTTTCTGTGAAGTCATACAGCTAGTAAGTAGAAGAGGTCAGATTTGAATCCACCATTCTCTCAAAGTCACTATACCTACCCACTTCAGTGGGCTGGCTTCTCTTGTTAAACTGTGTCCTGTGTGAATGATGACCAATTTAGGAAGTGACAAGTGGCCAGGCCTGTAGAGTAACCACATACAAATGATGTCATGGTTGTAAATAGTTTCGTAAACATGGACACACTGTTAAACAATTCATTTGTTGTAACTGTTGAGGCCATGTTTGGTGTTTTCCAGTCTTCCAATTCATCCACTTGTGCTGACAAAATGTTTAATGTTTTTGCATATGCAAAGTATTGAGGACCCGTAGTCAAAACTTTTCATTGATTTTGTCCCAGAATTGAACCCCTTCTTGCTCCCCCGGAATACAGGAGTTCGATGCAAAAACATGGAGTCTTGGTGGATCCATGAATTTAGGTACAACTCCAAAAGTAGTTCACGACCTCTTCCGGTTTGTGCAAGTGTGTGTTGCTTCTGCCTGAGGACTTGGGAGCTACCTAGCAGTGAAGCAGAAGAGATTCTGGAGTCAGACTATCTGTGTGTGAGCCCTGCCTTCCCCACTTACCAGTCATGAGACTTTGGGAAAATTTACCCCTTGCATTACTTTACCCCTTGCAATTTCCTCAACTATAAATGGGGTAAGAATGGTCCCTGGAGTAGAAGGTTGTTTCAAGGTTTGAGTTAACTCATGCTAATAATTAGCCCTCAGTACCTGTCTGCTTTTGCTCGTCTGCGAGTAGCACCCCAGAAACCAAACCACCTACCTCCTCTTCCCCAAAACTCTTTCGCTTTTGTGTCCCCAGAGCATCTGTTTGAGTTGTTTAAACAGTAAAGTGAAGTATTTAGGAGTTGGGGCTCCATGGCTTGTCCCTCACGTGATACCGCACATGTAGATGAAGCAGGGTCTTTGGGTGGAGGCTTTCACTGGACACACTCCTTCCCAACTATGCTCATTGTGTCCAGAATTTAAAAAAAAAAACAATTGTTACTGTTGTTACTGCAACAGGAAGTGGCTGGTTAATGGGCATTTATAAAATGCCAATGCAACTTTAATTCCCTGGTTTTTGGAACATCTATAAACATTTCATTTTTTTTTAAAAGATTTTATTTATTTATTTGACAGAGAGAGACACAGCGAGAGAGGGAACACAAGCAGGGGGAGTGGGAGAGGGAGAAACAGGCTTTCTGCTGAGCAGAGAGCCCGATTCGGGGCTCCATCCCAGGACCCTGAGATCATGACCTGAGCCGAAGGCAGATGCTTAACCGACTGAGCCACCAGGTGCCCCTGAACATTTCATTGTTTAAAAGCACATCTAATCTCTTCCAGTGATTATAACTCTGTAAGTCAGTGTTACTTATTCTTTTTCTCATTGCACTTCACATGTGCAAAGTTAGTGTGGCTGATGACGCACTCATCGTTAGTCCGTACACAGTTGGCTCCCCACCCCCCGACTCATCGTTGTTAAAGTTGCCTGCCTGTGGTAAAGAGCCCAGCTACATGTCGAAACAGAGCAGTGGGGGCTGTCTGGCCCCAATAGGAAGAAGTAGTTTATCCCTGGCTGCCATGTGTAGAATTTCAAGGGCGTGATGATTAATAAAAAGAAGACCTGCCCTTCGGTCATTGTTACTACTGTTGTAAATTCTCTATAGACAATATCGTGTGAGCCTGGGCCCTCCCCTTGGTGGTGACCCACTAGTATGTACAAATCACAAACAGCCAGTCAGTCGACTTGACACAGGTGTGCACTCACCGGGCAAATCAAGATGGGGAACGTTTCCACCACCTCAGAGGTTTTTCCGGTCCTTCTCCATCCGCACTCATCCCCATTTCCAACTTAGATGCCTTCTGTCAACATGGATTAGCCTTGTGTGTTGTTAAACTTTGTGTAAATGGAGTCAGAGTATGTACTCTTCTGAGCAAGGCGTCTTTTGCTAATTCATGACATTCATCCATGTCGCCGCACGTACTGCCAGTGCGCTCTGTTTTACTGCCGTGGAGCAGTTAAGTGACCCCGCGACAATTTATGCACACATTCAGATCCTGGTGGACTTTGGGTTGTTTCTGTCATTTTGGCTGCTACCGGTGAAGCATCTGGAAGGTTTCTTGTAGGTGTTACGTTCTCATATTCTTTGAGAATAGACATTAGGTGTGAGGTTCTTGGGGCATCCCTCAGGCACCGGGCGTAGGTTTAGCTTTAGTAGATCCTGCCAAACTGTTTTCCGAAGTGGTTGTCCCAGCATGGTCCACTGCTAGTTATTATTTTGTAACAATTCCAAAACTATCCTTAACCCCACCACTGAGTGAAATAAGGGTTTTGTTCCCTACTTTATAAATGAAGAAACTGATTCAAGAGGGGCTTAGTGCTCGTACGTATCACTAACTAGAAAATGCCATAAATGGGAGTGACACCCAGGTCTTTTGAATTCAAGGGCAGCTCTCTCTGTTCCAGCATCTTTACAGAACAACTCCTTTAAAGACATTGAGTTATCTGTAAGCAGAAAAGGCACTTGTAAGGCATTCACCGGGACAAAATAGGGAGGAAAAAAAATCTCAAATTCTGGCCAGAAAAAAAATGTGCATTTCACACTTCTGCCAAAGAACTTGCTGGCGGCAGAGAGCAGATTGCCTGTCGGACATGGAGGCTGGCATGATTCCCGGCACAACCTGCCTATACCTTGTTTGGCATCGTAGATTCAAGATTTTATGTGTCCACAGAGCCAGTGCCTGGCGTCCTGGCATGCGTATTCTTGTATTCATCTCTGAAGGCTTCCTTTCATTTAAAAAAATAAAACCTACACTTGCTAAGCACAGTGTGGCCCAGGGACCAGCAGCAAGGCATCAATGGGAGCTCGTTAGAGGTGCACAATCTCAGGCTCCATGTCAGTCCTTCAAATGCTGCAATTCAACAAGATTCCCCAGGGGTTCCTACGGTCATCAAACTTTGAGAAGCACTGATGTGTATGGATGTCAATTAGAAATCACTTCCTCCTGGGGCGCCTGGGTGGCTCAGTCGTTAAGCGTCTGCCTTCGGCCCAGGTCATGATCCCAGGGTCCTGGGATCGAGCCCCTCATTGGGCTCCCTGCTCCGTGGGAGGCCTGCTTCTCCCTCTCCCACTCCCCCCGCTTGTGTTCCCTCTCTCTCTGTCAAATAAATAAAATCTTAGGAAAAAAAAAAAAAAAGAAATCACTTCCTCCTGCTTTCGGGTCTTTGGGAACATGAGTCTCAGTGTCCCAACCTGAAATATGGGGCTAACGATAGGTACTTTGCAGGGTTGTAATGAGGACCGAAAGATAAGAGAGAGGTAAGAAAGCAACAACAGTTCCCAATGTATCTTGGTGCTCAACTAAGTGAGAGCTGCTCTTCTTGGAGGTCTCCTCAAGCAAGGTGGGCCTGTCTGACTTTCTCAGTGGCAAGATGCAAGCCTTTAACTATTGTGAACACTCTCATACCCAGCGCCTCGTCTTCCCCCTACCTGCCTTAGCCCTGCGGGAGAAATCAGTGTCGGTAAATGTCAGGCCAGACTTGGAGCTGTCCCTGAAAGTTACCCAAGCATGAGGGCCAGCTGAGGCCTGCCTCAGCTCCTGTTCTTTGCTGACTGCTCTCTGAAAACCACAGAACTTAAAAAAATGGAGAGCTGCAGCCATGAAATAAAAAGAGCAAAACACCTGCCAGGATAATAAGCAGGTTCTCCAGGGGAAGTTTGTTATATAATGGGACAGAGACATTCATGGCAGAGGAGGAAGGGGAAGTGTTGGGAGACGGGAGATATGACATGTCAGAAAGGCTGGTGTATATAAATACCGCTCATGAGCAAATTAAGGATTTTTAAAAATAGGCAAGGAAAGGTCTTTCCAGCTGAGCTGTCCTGAAAAAATGAGATGTCCCTGAGGTACAAGTTAGTATATCTTTCCTGGTTGAATGGGAAAAAGATGGTTTGATTGGACAATATCTTTAGCAATGATAATTACATGGGTACCTGAAACATTTCTTGCCTGGTCATTTTCTGCAGGGTTAATATCAGTGGAACATATTAAAAAAATACGACTTTTATTTAATGACCGCTTTTCTCTTTCCTTGGTACTAGTTTTCACTGTGTGATTTCTGACTTTGGTGTCAGATTGTACAGGAAAGCAGTTTAGAAGGTTTGGGTGATAAAAACGGGCCGAAATCAATTTTTATGGGGCCAGCAGCAGTGATGACTTAATTGCTACTTTGGTGAAAAGGCTGTGATCCTTATGCTAAATTATTTAAAAAAATAGCTTTCAGTGTGAGTTTTCAGAATTCTGTCCAGTCTCTTGGTGTTTGAAATAGTACCAACAGTTTGAGTGCAGAAAGGCTGAAGAATGGAAAGTTCACGGCTAATTTGAAATACAGGATTTCAGCAGCTCAGTGAAGTTGGGATGCTGGCGAGGGTGGAGCGGGCAAAGGGAAGTGCAGACTATGTACATAATGTGGACAATCAATCTAGCTTGGTAGCCGGCAAGCACCGTTGTGTCTTAAATGGAGTACTGTACCTCCTGTCACAATGACATATTCAATTAAGCGATATCCTATTATTATTTCTCACCCTATGTGATTTAACAAAAACATTATTGAAACTAGGGGAAATCATTCTAAACACAAGCAAAAGGAAATTCTTTGATTGGAACCATAATGATGTCTTTCACAATTTCTGACAGATAAATTATGAACATTTGCAGCAAAACTTTGGAGAACAATGTAAATTTGAAATAAGTTCAGACTATCTATGGAGCTTTTATTTTTATAAATGAGTGTTGAGCTATTGGGAGGGAGGGAAGCCGGTGCTTCTTTCGTTTGAAAGGTGATGACGTTAGCATTTATCTTACAGATAGTGAAAATAAATACAAAGTAGGGGGCGTCAGACTGAGACATGGAGCTTCCTGGGAGGAGCCCCTGTGGACAGCCATTCTCAGAACTCTGTCTCTCTTAAAGCTTTCACGGTGGGGTGGATGGGTTTCACTTACTGTGCATATCACTTTCCAAGTATGATGTTTCCAACTGATAGTATTTTCTAAGCTATTAACTTTCTAATGCTTCAGTGTAACCATAGAGAAGTTATATCGAATTATTGTTGTCCCAAACTTGGGAGACTTTGAGTTTCATTTCCTGGAGGAAAAAAACAAGAAAACCCGAA
Organism: Mirounga leonina; assembly: GCF_011800145.1. Taxonomy (NCBI): domain Eukaryota; kingdom Metazoa; phylum Chordata; class Mammalia; order Carnivora; family Phocidae; genus Mirounga; species Mirounga leonina. Next base: position 1,245,407 of record NW_023270615.1, on the reverse strand, counting down.
ATGTAAACAATATCAGAACTTGAAAGCAGACATTGAATTCATTTTGCAAGGAAAAAGATGGACCCAAATCATTGTCTTAATGTATACCATTTCCTGTGCTCGTTTTACAAAGTCAAGAAGTTCAGACTCTTCCCAAGGGTTTCTGATTTGCCAACAATGCAAGGAGAGTGTGACTTCACTGTCGCGATAGTACTGCTCGTGGAAATGAGGCACTGACAACACTTACAAAGAGGTTCATTGGAACCTTAGCAATGTTTTAATAAATTTGAACATTGAACAGTACAGGGAATGAATGAACAGGGAATGAATGAATGCTACATTCTATAGAACAGTGAACACAGGCACCTGTAAAACGTGGGGTACCTGGGAACTTTTAAATAGAGTCACGGAATCATAAAGACATAGGGACATTTGGTGTCACATAATCCAGTCCTAAAACTTTATACTACTCCAACAGTTTTATTGTTCAGTCTCTGCTTAAACATATGAAATAAAGGGAAGAGTAGGAAACCCATTTGATTTTAAATATATTCTATTTTTTAGAAAATTTTAACATTGAACTCACCCCTTCCTCTCTATTGATTTCCTTTATGGTTATGGATCTCCCTCTATGGCCACATCAAAACGTCCTGATCCTTTTGCTGCAAGACATAATTTCAAATATATATAAAAACTTCTGTATGTGGTTGCCAGAGGTTGGGGTGGGGGGTTGATGGAGGGAGGTGAAATGGGTGATGAGGGTCAAAAGGTACAAACTTCTAGTTAAAAATGAGTGTTAATGGGGCACCTCGGTGGCTCAGTTGGTTAAGCATCTGCCTTTGGCTCAGGTCATGATCTGGGGTCCTAGGATAGAACCCTGTGTCTGGCTTCTTGCTCAGCAGGGAGTCTGCTTCTCTCTCTCCTTCTGATCCTTCCCTCCCACCCTGCTCATGCTCTCTTACTCGCTCTCAAATAAAATCTAAAAAAATTATAAATGAGTATTAGCAATGCAGTCAACATGGTGACCACAGTTACTAATACAGTGTTGCATATTTGAAAGTTGCTAACATAATTGCTCTTAAAATTTATTATCACAAGACAAAAAATTTTAACTATGTAAGGCGATGGATGTTAACTACAGACAGTCCCCAACTTAACGATGGTTCAACTTAAAATTTTTCGACTTTACGATGGTGTGAAAGCAGTACACGTTCAGTAGAAACTGTGCTTCGAATTTTTTTTTTTCCCCCCCGGGGCTAGTGATATGCCAAATGATCCCCTCCCCCCCTTTTTTTTATTACGTGAACAATGTGTGTTTACTATAGAAATGACCAATAACCAAAAGGTTGAAATGAAATGGTCAATCTCAGTACCCAGTTCACTCAGAGATATTCATTGTTACTATTTTGGGGTATAGCTTTCTAGACACTTTTCCTATGCACATATTATATACATCTTTAATAAAAATACTGTTTTTCAACCTGATTTTCTAGTTAACATATCTTGAGCTTTGTCCCACATGAGCATATATGTTTATATTATTTTAATGACTACGTAATATCCCATTTTCCATTGTCATGATTTATTTTTGCCAATCAAGATAATTTCCATTTTTTTCTGCTAACATAAACACTATAATGGATACCTGTATGCACATCTTACTGATATGACTGAGACTTTTTGTTTGTTTTTAATAGTTTCAGGTGTACAATGTAGTGATTCAGCAATTTCATACATCACCCCGTGCTCATCACAGGTGTACTCCTTAATCCCCATCACTATTTCCCGCATCCTTTGACACCCTTCCCTCTGGTAACTGAAATTTTTTCCCTAGATTTAAGAGTCTGTTTCTTGATATTTCTCTCTTTTTTCCCCCCTTTGCTCATTTGTTTTGTTTCTTAAACTCCACATAGGAATGAAATCATACAGTATTGGTCTTTCTCTGACTGACCTATTTTGCTTAGCATAATTCTCTCTAGCTCCATTCATGTTGATGCAAAGGGCAAGATTTCATTCTTTTTTTTTTTAAATGTCTGAATAATATTCCATATCACTTCTTTATCCATTCATCTATTGATGGACACTTGGGCTGCTTCCATAATTTGGATATTATAAATACTGCTGCTATAAACATAGTGGTGCATGTATCCCTTTGAATTAGTGTTTTTGTATTCTTTGGATAAGTACCCAGTAGTTCGATTCCTGGATCACGGGGTGGTTCTATTTTTAATATTTTGAGGAACCTCCATACTGCTTTCCGCAGTGGTTGCACCAGTTTGCATTCCCACCAGCAGTGTATGAGTGTTCCTTTTTCTCCACATCCTCACCAACTCTTGTTTCTTGTGTTGTTGATTTTAGCCATTCTGACAGGTGTGAGGTGATATCTCATCATAGTTTTGATTTGCATTTCCCTGATGACGAGCAATATTGAGAATCTTTTCATGTATCTGTTGGCCATCTGGATGTCTTCTTTGGAGAAATGTCTGTTCATGTCTTCTGCCCGTTTTTCAATTGGATTATTTATTTTTTGGGTGTTAAGTTGTAGAAGTTCCTTATATATTTTGGATACTAACCCTTTTTCAGATATGTCATTTGCAAATATCTTCTCCCATTTAGTAGATTTTAGTAGGTTGCCTTTTAGTTTTGTTCTAGTTATAAATGAGTATTCATGGGGCACCTAGGTGGCTCAGTTGGTTAAGCATCTGCCTTTGGCTCAGGTCATGATCTGGGGACCTGGGATCGAACCCTGCATCTGCCTCCTTGCTCAGCAGGGAGTCTGCTTCTCTCTCTCCCTCTGATCCTCCCCTCCCACCCTGCTCATGCTCTCTTACTTGCTCGCTTTCAAATAAAATCTGAAAAAAATGTAAATGAGTATTAGCAATGCCGTGTACAACATGGTGATGGCAGTTACTAATATAGTGTTGTAAGGAGTTCCCTTTAATATTCCTAGATTAGTAATCATGAACTCCCTTAGTTTTCATTTGTCTGAGAAATGGGATTAGTGTGGTTTCCTTCATTGTGCAGAAGCTTTTTATTTTAATATAGTCTCAATAGTTTATTTCTGTTTTTATTTCCCTTGCCTCAGGAGACATATCTAGAAAAATGTTGCTATGGTCAATGTCAGAGCAATTACTGTCTAAGCTCTCTTCTAGGACTTTTATGATTTCAGGTCTTGCATTAAAGGTCTTTAATCCATTTGAGTTTATTTTTGTGTATGGTGTAAGAAAGTGGTCCAGTTTCTTTCTTTTGCCTATTGCTGTCCAGTTTTCCCAATACCATGTGTTGAAGAGGCTGTCTTTTTCCCCTTGGATATTCTTTCCTGCCTTGTTAAAGATTAATTGACCATATAATTATGGGTTTGTTTCTGGGTTTTCTGTTCTGTTCTATTGATCTATATGTCTGTTTTTGTGCCAGTACCATACTGTTTTGATTACTACAGCTTTATAATATAACTTGAAGTCTGGAATTGTGATGCCTCCAGCTTTGCTTTTCTTTTTTCAAAATTTCTTTGGCTATTCAGGGTCTTCTGTAGTTCCATATAAATTTTAGATTTTTTTTTTAAAGATTTTATTTATTTATTTGACAGAGAGAGATAGCGAGAGCAGGAACACAAACAGGGGGAGTGGGAGAGGGAGAAGCAGGCTCCCCGCTGAGCAGGGAGCCCCATGTGGGACTCGATCCCAGGACCCTGGGATCATGACCTGAGCCGAAGGTAGATGCTTAATGACTGAGCCACCCAGGCGCCCTAAATTTTAGATTTTTTTTTTCTAGTTCTGTGAAAAATGCTGTTGGTATTTTGATAGGGATTGCATTATATCTGTAGATTGCTCTGGGTAGTATCGACATTTTAGCAATATTTGTTCTTTCATCAGTGTTTTACAGTTTCAGAGTATTGGTCTTTCATCCCTCTTTGGTTAGGTTTATTCCTAGGTAACTTATTCTTTTTGGTGCCGTTGTAAATGGCTCTTTCTGCTGCTTCATTATTAGTGTATGGAAATGCACAGATTTCTGCACATTGGTTTTGTAATATGATGTCACTGAATTATTTATCAGTTCTAGTAGTTTTTTTGGTTAAGTCTTTCAGGTTTTTTATGTATAGTATCATGTCATCTGCAAATAGTGGAAGTTTTACTTCTTCCTTACGAGTTTGGATGCCTTTTATTTCCTTTTGTTGTCTGATTGCTGTGGCTAGGACTACCAGTACTATGTTGAATAAAAGTGGTGAGAGTAGACAGCCCTGTCTTGTTCCTGACCTTAGGGGGGAAAACTTTCAGTTTTTCCCCATTGAGTGTGATGCTTACTGTGGGTTTTTCATATTTGGCCTTTATTATGTTGAGATATGTTCCCTGTATACCTACTTTGTTGAGGGCTTTTATCATGAATGGATGTTGTACTATGTCAAATATTTTTTGGAGAAAAATGCAATAATCATACGGTTTTTATCCTTTTTCTTGTTTGTTATGTTTGTGATGTTATCATCAGAGATCTAGCGAGAGAGCACAAACAGGGGGGAAAGGGAGAAGCAGGCTCCCCGCTCAATGGGGAGCCTGACTTGGGTCTCAATCCCAGGACCCTGGGGTCATGACCCGAGCCAAAGGCAGATGCTTAACCAACTGAGCCACCCAGGTGCCCCATACATTCGGAGTAATTATTGATAGATAAGTATTTATTGCCATTTTATTACTTGTTTTGTGGCTATTTTTATAGGTTTTTTTTTTTTTCTGATCTTTTTCTTTCTCTCTCTCATGGTTTGCTGGTTTTCTTTAGTGATTTACTTGGACTCCTTTCTCTATATTCTTTGCATACCTATTAGTGGTTTTGATTTGTGGTACTATTCAGTTTGTATATAACATCTTCTGCATAAATCAGTCTATATTAAGTTGATGGTTGCTTACATTCAAACCCATTCTTTACTTCCTCCCACCATGTTTCAAGTATATGGTATCATATTTTACATCCTTTTATTTCATGAATACCTTGACAAATTTTTACAGAAATACTTATTTTTAGTGCTTTTGTTTTTTACTATTTATACTTTCATATATGGTCTTTCCTTTCCACTCTAAGAGTTCCATTTAATATTCCTAGATTAGTAATCATGAACTCCTTTAGTTTTCATTTGTCTGAGAAATTCTCTCTCTCCTTCTATCCCAAATGATAGCCTTGCTAGATAGAATATTCTTGGCTGCAGATTTTTCCCATTCAACACTTTGAATATATCATGCAACTGCCTTCTGGCTTGCAAAGTTTCTCCTCAAAACTCCACGGATAGCCGTATGGAGTTTTCCTTGTATGTAATTGTCTTCTTTTCTCTTGTTGCTTTTAAAGTTTGTTCTATATCACTACTTTTTGCCATTTTAAATACTAGGTGTCTTTGTGTGGATCTCCTTTGGCTGATTTTGTTGGCGGATCTCTGTGCCTCGTGAATCTAGGTTTCTGCTTTCTTCTCTAGATTAGGGAAGTTTTCAGCTATTAATTTTTTAAATAAATTTTCTGCCCACTTTTCTCTCTCTTCTTCTGGGATCTCTATAATGCAAATGTTACTGTTTTTGATGGAGTCTCTGACCCTAACTCTACTCGTTTTGCATAATTCTTTTTTCTCTAATTGTTCATCTTGATTACTCTCCATTACTCTGTCTTCCAGTTCATTAATTCATTCCACTGCTTCTTCCATCTTCCTGTTTATTCCATCAAATGTATTTTTGATTTCATTTATTGTGTTTTTCATCTCTGATTGGTTCTTTTTTATCTCTGTGTTAAGGGTCTCACTGATGTTCCCTACTCTTTTCTCAAGTCCAGTGAGTATCTTTATGTTCATTACCTCAAATTCTCTGTCAGGCATGTTATTGGTATCTGTTTCCTTTAGATCTCTTGCTGTGGTTCTGCCCTGTTCTTTCATTTGTGACAAATTCCTCTGTCTTCTCATTTTGCCTACTCTCTGTGTCTGTTTCTGTGTGTTGGGGAAGTCAGCTATATCTCTTGCTCTTGAAATTAATGGGAGACTGTACACTTTTAACTAGGTGGCGCGGGTCCTCCTCCAAAGTGGACCTGCAGCCATTGTGGAGATCAGCGCCGACAGGGGCTACTCCACAAAGCATGTATAGGCACACAGACAGTTGCCACATCCTCTGCAGGAGGTTGGGAGACACAGCGTTGGGAAGGTTTGAGTGGGTCTTTTAGGGGAGGGGTTCTAGGGCATGGCACTGAGGACACTGAGGCAGGCCTGGCTGGAGGGGGTGGTGAGGCATGGTGTAAGCAAGTTAGGTAATGAGTGCCAGCACTGCACTGTTTCCAGCAGGTAGCTTTGTGTTTATGTGGGATGGGGGAGGGAAATGATGCCTACCAGCTCCTTTGTTCCTGGAGAAGTCCCTCAGGGAACTCTGAGATCAGTAACTAACTCTCCCTCTTGTAAACCCCAGGTTCCTTCCAAACTGCTGTTTCCAAGCTGTATCTCTATAGTCTGGTTGCTGTGCTGTCTCTTTAAGGGCAGGGACTCAGCTTCCTATCACCTTGAAGGCTCACTCAGTGCCTAGCCAGCTGATTTTTAACATTCCAGGCTTTGAGTCCCATGCTCACAAAATTCAGCCCCTCTGATTTTCAAAGCAAACACTATGGGGATTTCTCTTCCCATTGTAAGCTCCTTGGTGTGCTGGTCTGTTTCTCTCATGCCCCTCTCCTTGCCTGTGGCTCCGTCCCTCTAGTGGTCAGACCCCTAGGGCTTAGGTTCCCATCAAGATGGGTAGGAAAGGAGAGGACTTCTTTTATTTATTTTTATTTTTATTTTATTTTATTTTATTTTTAATTCTTATGTTAATCCCCATACATTACATCATTAGTTTTAGATGAAGTGTTCCATGATTCATTGTTTGCATATAACACCCAGTGCTCCATGCAGAATGTGCCCTCCTCAATACCCACCACCAGGCTAACCCATCCTCCCACCCCCCTCCCCTCTAGAACCCTGTTTGTTTTTCAGAGTCCATCATCTCTCATGGTTCGTCTACCCCTCCGATTTCCCCCGCTTCATTCTTCCCCTCCCGCTACCTTCTTCTTTTTTTTTTTTCTTAACATAGATTGCATTATTTGTTTCAGAGGTACAGATCTGAGATTCAACAGTCTTGCACAATTCACAGCACTTACCAGAGCACATACCCTCCCCAGTGTCTATCACTCAGTCACCCCATCCCTCCCACCCCACCCCCCACTCCAACAACACTCAGTTTGTTTCCTGCGATTAAGAATTCCTCATATCAGTGAGATCATATGATACATGTCTTTCTCTGTTTGACTTATTTCACTCAACATAATACCCTCCAGTTCCATCCATGTCGTTGCAAATGGCAAGATCTCATTCCTTTTGATGGCTGCATAATATTCCATTGTATATATATACCACCTCTTCTTTATCCATTCATCTGTCGATGGACATCTTGGCTCTTTCCACAGTTTGGCTATTGTGGACATTGCTGCTATAAACATCGGGGTGCACGTACCCCTTCGGATCCCTACTTTTGTATCTTTGGGGTAAATACCCAGTAGTGCAATTGCTGGATCATATGGTAGCTCTATTTTCAACTTTTTGAGGAACCTCCATACAGTTTTCCAGAGTGGCTGCACCAGCTTGCATTCCCACCAACAGTGTAGGAGGGTTCCCCTTTCAAGGAGAGGACTTCTCTACATTTAGTTGTGGAGTTTGTTTGGCCAGTCTTTGGGTCCTTTTCTAGGTTGTTTGCTCTTATGTGAGTGTTAGCTAGTTGTATTTGTGAGAGGAGCTGAGTTTAGGGTTCCCCTACGCTTCCATCTTCTCCAGAAGTCCTCCTCTGATCCTCTCTCAACACAGGCAGGGACAGCTACAGCTCCCAGTCAACCAGGAGATCGTGAGGGTAAACAACTGATACACTTACAGCCATTCTGTATCCATACAACCATTCTGTTTTTCACTTTCTACAGTATTCAGTAAATTGTATGAGATAGTCCACATTTTATTATGAAATAGGCTTTGTGCTAGGTAATTTACCCAACTGTAGGCTAATACAAGCAGTCTGAGCATGTTTAAAGTAGGGTAGGCTTAGCTCTGATATTTGGTAGGTTAGGTGAATTAAATGCATTTTCAACTTAATGATATTTTCAATTTACATTGGATTTATGAGGATGTAACCCCATCGTAAGTCAAGGACGATCTGTAGACTTATTGTAGTGATGGTTTTGCAGTATGTACAAATATCAAATCATTATGTTGTACACCTGAAACTAATATAATGTTGCATGTCAATTATACCTCAATAGAAAAAAATAAAATCAACTTGGCAATCCCTGTTGAGATTTTGATTGGAAGAGCATTGAACTTATAGATGCATTTGAGGAAAATTAGCATCAGTGGGAACATGTTATTACCAGTTAGTCTGGTAATTGGTTTGAAAATGTAATAGAAATAAATTTATGCCAGACCAATAATGTTTTATAATTTATTCCCTTTATTCTGGGGAAGATATCTCATTCACAGTAACAATAAAAACTATAGGTTGCATAATCAATTAAAGGCCATGAAGAATGAATACAGAGGATTTTAGACTATCACATAAAACAAAAAGCAAAAAAAAAAAAAATAGTGACCTTCTCTATTACCCCAATGTGTTTCTCTGTCCATATAATTATTTATTAATGCAATCAGTTGTGCATCTAGTCTTTTAACAACACATACAGTGCATACTGAATGCATACACATAGAATATGCCATAAGCTGTATTAGGCATAGGAAATACAATATTAAATATATATAATAACATTAAAATGGACTCACAGTGACTTATCATTTATCATTGTTATTGGCACTTTATATGTATTATGCCATATAATTCTCACAATAACCTTATAAAAGAACAGTTTTTCTCTCTGTATTGCAGACAGAAAACTGAGGCTAGGAGGAATTAAGTATTGCCTCTAAATTCACACAATAATGAAACAGAAATTTGAACCTATATTTCCTAGACCCTATAGTCTGTGCTTTTATTTATTTAATTCTTACTCCATAGCCTAAGTTAGGAGATACACATGCAAACAATCACAGTATTATTTAGTATGTACTATATAGTGGAGATAATATAGGAAACATGCAAAGAGACGGTTTTAATTCTGACTGCAGGTTTCAAGAGCAGGTAATTCTTTGAAAGATGCACCCTTGAATGATGACTAGGGCAGCTGGGGAGCAGAGAATGTACAGAGTAGATGGGCATGAAAACTTCAGGTAATGGCACATAGTAAATATTAATGGAGCATAAGGTACAGGGAGAGGTAGCTGGAGATATCAGGAAATCAATAGGAAATCAGGGATTCGAATTTAGAGAGCCACAAACACCAAGGAGGCTTGAAAGTGATCCTTAGAAAATGTGGGAAATATGGGAAATCATTGATGGGAAGTCAATAATTAGATTTGCATTTTAAAAAGTTCTTTCCAGCAGCCAGCCTGCCTGCCCGCCTGCCCGCCTGCCCGCCTGCCTTCCTTTTTAGAGGGGGGGAGGGGCAAAGGGAGAGGGAGAAAGAATCTTAAGCAAGCTCCATGCCCAGATGGAGCCTTGATGTGGGGCTCGATCCCACGACCCTGAGATCACGACCTGAGCTGAAACAGAGAGTCGGACACTTAACTGACTGAGCCACCCAGAAGCCCCACCAGCAGCATTTTCAAAGTTAAATCAGAGAGGGCTTGACTGGAGATCTGGAAAAGACTGTGAGGGGCTATGACACAAAAGAATACTTTTGAGTGCATACACAAATACTATATGGAGAGAAGAGGACACTGCCCTCTAGGGGAGTTCAAAGCAGTGCAGAGTGGAGTAGATGGGCACAGCATACAGGGATATCGGCTTTGCATCGGGGATTGTTAACATTTGGTCCTGTATGTGCTTATCTTCCAAACTGTGCTGCTGAATTTCACGGGCAAGGGCATCTGTAATCTGAATGCACGGCCTGCCTTTGCTGGTTGCTCTGGCTGGCCAACTCTGGAGGCTGCTCAGCAGCTATTAATGGCTATTTTCTGTTTCATCAGAGCCTTGCTGTGCTGGCTACGCCTTGTGTATTATCAACTGCCCTTTTTCTACCAATTAAGCCCCAAAGATAACAGGAGCAAGCTAATATGTGATTCAATAGAATCTTTGCAATATTTAAAGGCTCTAATATTAAGGACTATATTGGGTTATTGAGCATTCAATTAAAGAGCCTCCAGTGTTTAATTTAGGATTTTCCATACAACAGGTATTGTTTGTTAATTAGTTAATTAAGTAACAAATGATTATTGAAAACATGCATTAGGATTAAGCAAGCTGCAAGAGAGATAAAGATATCTCTAAGGCAATTAGCTCATTGTAATTTTAATGATAAATGTGTAATTAGACTCTTATTCTAAAGAGATTGTTTGGAATGGTTTTCACAAGCATTAAACGGGCATGTAACAAGATATTTACTTATATAACAAGCCAAATATAATTCTAATTCTTATTAGGCACCAGCCAGTGTGTTCAAATGATACCTAATTTGCTAAAAGCAAAAATTTTATAAGTATTAGTACTTCAAAAATTTCCATTAAAAGCTTATGTAACTAACGTAATTACATTACAACTAGATTTATCCCCACGCCTGTTTATTTCACTTCTTAGACAATTATATGAGACTTTCAAATGTATTATGACTTAATAGCCAACATTTATACATTCATGTATCCAACACTTGAGGGAATTACAATTGCATCACAAAATGAAAACCCTACTCCCCTTTGTGTTCTAAAACTGCAGTAGGTGACTGATGATGTCAGCTTTCTGTGATTGTCTCAAGTGACCTCAAGGACATATGAAAAACAGGAAAAACCAGAAAACCAGTTAAGCAGAGGCCTGCAGGTGGTATTTTTGCACAATCAGATATGATAGAAACATAATGTATTAGGATGACCTTTCTCATGTCTACGTGGAAATTGGTAAACCCTAATTTTTACAACGGTAACAAATTACACCTGTGACCTCAAGTATTTGGAGAACTCCTTGCCAGCGTGTATACCCCTTTCCCCATTTTTGTGTAAGTAATCTCTTATAGCCAACAAGCTTTAGAGCAGTTCTTTGAGAGCAAGCTGAAATACTGTCTCCCGGGCTGTAGTCCTCAGTAAGACAACAAATAACAGCATTTACTAACCTACTTTCAGGTTGGCTTTCTTTCAATTGACACCTTTTTTAGTGTCAGCTTGTCAAGAGAGAAATAGATTCCCTTCTTGGATGTCTAGAACCTACCACAGTTTCTGGCACATTGCACTCCATAGATGTCTATTAAATGGATTTGAATGAGCGGAATTAGGAAGTCTAGATGTTTCTTCAATTGTAATTCTTTTTATCCCCGTTTTACTGCATTCCACTGGCTGCCATCATTTTCTGTGCTGCTCTTCTTCTTCTTCTTCTTCTTCTTCTTCTTCTTTTTTTTTTTTTTGGTAGGCAGCAAAAGCAAGGTTTATTGAGTGATAGCAAAGTGATGGTACAAAGCTCCCAAGAAGGGAGGGGACCCCAGGGGGTTGGCCTTCTGTGCTGCTCTTCTATGTATGTTTTTTCTCTAATCAGTAGCCTGGTTGAGTGGGGCTGGGGAATTTTTATTTCTGAAGGGCTAGCATGGATTGGGGATTCTGTAGAAATTACAATAGAGATGATAAACATAGTAAATAGTAGCAAACACTTATGAAGTGCTTATTACTTACCAGGCATGGAGAGATGCTCTTTTCACTGGTTTACTACAGTGTAGACTGTCAGTAATCCTATGAGGTAGATCCTACCCTTATCTTTATATTTCAAAAGGGAAACTGAGGCTTAGAGTAGTTACATAATTTTTCCAAGATCAGTTAATAAATAGTTGAGCCAGGATGTAATACCAGGTATTGTAAAGATGGAGGCCATTTTTTTATTTTTAAATTTTTTTTTTAATTTGAGAGAGAGAGAGAATGGGGAGGGAGGGGCAGAGGGAGAAGGAGAGAGAATCCCAAGCAGGCTCCATGCTGGGCATGGAGGCTGATGCGGGGCTCTATCCCACGACCCAGAGATCATGACCTGAGCCGAAATCACGAGTTGGAGACCCAACTGACTGGGCCACCCAGGCACCCCAAGACAGAGACCATTCTTGCCTGAGATTGGGTTCCTCAAAGCAGATCCTGAGATGGAGTTGTGCAGTTTGGTTGATGAGGGTGTGCTCTCAGGGGAAGCCTATAAGGGAGGGAGCCAAGCAGGGTAGAGTAGGGGAAGAAGCTAGGCAGAGATGTGAGTTCACTTGAAGGCCAACCTCAGTCTAATTGCACAGGGAACTCTGGAGTATAAGTAACACCACCGAATAGTCCCATCTGCAGGCATGGGGACAGGAATTTGAACCCCAGACTCTGTCTCTCATGGGTTATTGGCGGGCCCTAGGGAAGAAGACCTAACCTCACAGGTGTGTTGTGGTGGGAGGTACCTGGCTTTGTCAGAGGCCAGTTCCCAGGACAAGTTTGCTTATGAGCTGTTTCAGCCAGCTCTCACAGGAGCAGCCAGCTACATAGAGCAAATCTGGGCAGGGCACCAGTAGCATCTACTGCAAAACTTTCCTCCGGTAATGGTTCTCATAACTTCAATGCTCCCGTGAAGCATAGAGGAGTTTTGTCAAGCAGACTAGGTTTTGATCAGATCAGCCTTTTCCTAGCTTAGTGGCTTTGGGAAAATTGCTTAAACATTCTGAGTCTCATGTTCATCATCTGCTAAGTGGGAGTTTTAACACTATAAGTCTCGAGGGATTGTTATGACGACCAAATGAGAATGTATATGTATACATTTTGTACACCAATGCAGAACATGAATATTGTTTGTGGCACTGTTATTATCATATCTGACTTCCCAAGGCTCAGGGGCAGCCAGTGGGTAGTGGCCCATAAAGCTATGGAAGTCCTGGTCCAGATGACAAGTTTGATTAAAGAGAACATAAGCACAAGGCCAATGATGTAGAAATAAAGAAAAGGATAGGATGAAACTGAACTTGAAGGAGACTCTTTCAAGAATTCTGCTGAGTTATTGATAAGCCTAATTAACATGAGCAGAACCGAGGGTCAGAAAAATTAATGTACCCAAGTTCTACAGCTGGTGAATGGCAGACCTGGGACTCTGATTCAGGTAATTTGAAGTTTAGTTTTGCATACTCCTTTTCTGCCTTCAATATTGGGGAACCCAAGGGATTTTTCCAAAGGCATCTCCTGTTCACTTGACCCCGTGAAGTGTTTCCTTTCCTATCTCAGGAAATTCCCATTCTGGGCCTCTTGTGCCTTAGCTCTCTATCTTGAGTTCTTGACCTCTATTTAATGTAGCAGTCACACATTCCGAATGGAGCAGGGAGAAACAATCTCTGATTTCTTACGGTTCACAAGCAGGACTTACCCCTATAAGGCATTTGGAGCCTTAGCTGAAGCTTAAAGGGCTTTAGTTCACCTTAATACCAGATTCAGTGGAGGTCAGTTTGGAAAATTGACTTCTGCAAAGTACTGAAGCCTCAATGAAGGGGACCATGAAGCCAGGTGATGTGAAGAGTGTGGATTTCAATAGAATGCCCATCATGGGTGGAAGGAAAGAGATTTATTTTTCAGGAGCATCTGATTTTCCTCTAGAGGACTTTATGCAAGCAATGCTCAAATAGCCATTAACTTAAGGGAAACATCTTTGGAAGAAAAGCACTTAAAGAGAGTGATTGATTTTAACTGATAAATAATCCAAGCATGTGTGTGCACGTGTGCCCTCGCTCTCTTCATGTAATTATGGTTAAAAATATTAAGTACATCTAATGTTTTCTCTCAGTGTCCTGGTGAAGTATGCAGCAGGGGACCATTTGTGTTTTCCCTATCTTCCTGCCTTTGTTCTTACAGTGGAAAATATTTCTCTTACAAGAGAGGTCTCAGTGACCGTAGTTGTACTTCGTGAACATTCCTTAACCAATCATTAGCAAAGGGTAGCATAACTCTTTGATTTACAACTACTCCTTGAGGGGGTTGAGTCTGCTTTTCCTTCTGAGGCAGTGCAAAGAGGTCATGAACAAAACCGGTGGGTTCTGTTAGGAAGAAGGGAGAGGAGAATAGAGGATGGATAGACAATCATTAGAATATACAACAGAATAACCAAGATGGTACTACATATAAAATGTATATTATATTTTAATCATCTTATTAATTGGTTAGAATATTTAGAAGGGGAAGAATAAGAGTTCTGTGATTAACATACCCAAATCCCTAACACCAACCTACAGAGACCTTTTCTTCCTAGTGAGAACAAATGTATCCTAAAGCTTGAGGTCATGAAAGCAAATGTGAAAGCACCTTCACAGGAAATTTCCATATGGCATCATGGTATCTATCGTGAGTAATTCTGAAAGTGTTATAAACACTTCTTTGGAAAAGGAAAGATATTAAATCTCTTTCTTTTTTTTTTATTATCTTTTATTTTTTCTCAACGATCCACAAGATTTTATGAGAAAAAAGATACGAGGATATTATATAATAAGCCAACAAAAAAATGCACTGTAATAAGATTAATTAAATCTCTTTCTGTAGCCTGGTGAAGGAATGCAGGTTTTGAATTTAGGCAAATAAATATTTGAGTTCTTGCCTAGTATTTTTTTTTTTTTTTGGATGGGCAGGAAAGCAAGGTTTATTGAGCGATAGTAAAATGATAGTATAAAGCTCCCGAAGAGGGAGGGGACCTGAGAGGATTGCCCTGGCCTAGTAATTTTTATCACATTAAGTCATATTACACTTTAGCCTCAATTTAAGATGAGGATCATAGTTTCTACCTCATGGAGTTGTTTTGAAGATTCAGTGGGATAAAATATGGAAAAAATACTTGGTGTATAATGGGCAGATGACATCGTCCATTCTCTTTTATTGTGGGTGTAAGAGTGGGCTTTGGAGGGCGGGGAGTCACTGACCAGTATTTAGGAGAAATACAACCTATCACTTAACCTAAGTTCTTAGGGTAGGCCCCTCTGGTGCCATAAGAATTGGCAGAAGAAAACTGAGATTTAAGGCAAACTCAGTTCTGTTGTGGTTTTGTTATGAAATCTGGAAACAATCAATTGACCTCAAGATTTCATCATGTCGGTCATGATATTAATTTCCTGGCTTTATAAAAGAATATGTGAAGAAATATCGAGATACTTTGAGCTTTCACATAGTCTGTACATTGAAGAAGGCATGATTTAAAAAATGTATGTAAATAATGAATAGATATTTGTAAGCATGTATTTGTGCTTTGAAAAGAAGTAATCTGAGTAACAGTATATTGTGAAATTTGTTGTGCAGTGTGTTTGAGTATTACAGTGGGTGCTTAGAATATGTGCTGCCGAAGCGAGCACTACAGTGGGTGCTTAGAAAGGAAGGGGAGACTCTTATGCTAGGGATTAATGCCTGATGGACTCCCTGCCAGAGGCATCATGATTTTTCCTTCTACATAATACTGTGAAGATCACATGGCATCTGTTCATGACAAGGTCACGACTTTAACAAAGCACTGGATCCCCAGTGTCTCAGAACTTGGCATCTTTGTATTGAGGAAGCACCCTGAGAGTAAGGAATATGCTAAAATTAAGGTTTGGGCTTAGAGTTATTTAACTCATGACATAGCATTTTTAAAAACTCATATTTGACCCTGAGCAAATTTCCTTCCTTTGCCTTATACAACTAAACTTACTGATTTTTTTTTTAAGATTTTATTTATTTATTTGAGACAGAGAGTGAGAGAGAGAAAGAGCACAAGAGGGGGGAGCGGGAGAGGGAGAAGCAGACTCCCTGATGAGCAGGTAGCCTGATGCGGGACTCGATCCTGGGACTCCAGGATCATGACCTGAGCCGAAGGCAGTCGCTTAACCAACTGAGCCACCCAGGCGCCCTAAACTTACTGATTTTAAAGTTCATCTTTTGAAGGGATTTCCATCCGGAGACTTTTGCCATGCTTGTGCAATGGCGGTACTTCTTTTAAGTTCTGTAAGGCATGTTTGACGGAGTCTCTGAGCCAAACTTTTGGTTTGGCAGCTGCAAATAACCTCTCTTCACAAAGCATTTTAATAGCATTTGTGAAATTCTCTTCTCTCTGCAAGTCAAAATGTTCTGCATAAACAATAAAACAAAATGGAGGCATGGTCTATTAAACAAACAGCAGTGATAGACTCCAGTATTTCATACTATCACTACTTGCTTAATAGGGTGCAGGCAATCAAAAAATCTGAAGTCATTCTTTAATTATTTCCATTAACTGTTCAAATCTGAGCTTTTCTATGATGTTGTTTATGAACAGTAAAAATAAATCAAGTGATACTAATAATAATTTTCAATTAAAAAACACAAGCTAGAAAATGAACGGCTGGCTCAGTCCAGTTGTTTGAGGATACATACTCCCTTTTCGTTAACACACAACCTAGTTAGATAAATGAGTATAATTTTATTCTTCAGCATACAGAAAGGTTTCCCCAAGACTCAGAAGAGTCTGGGCCGGAATCTCTCAATGTTGATCATCTCCCCTTACCTTCTTGTTTTTTATCCCTTTCCTTTTCTGCCCTCACCATCTTTTATTTTTGTATGATTTGGGGCTTTGTGGGAAAAGCAAAGGTAGGTTAGGAAGATTGAGAAAATCAGGATCAGAACAATATATGCTCAAAATTCAGGAATGAATACACTTCCTGGTAAGGAAAATTAAATATTCATGGTTCAGTATTGTCCTTCTCTGTGGAAGGGAGGAAAGTGGCCAGGCAGACAGAGGGAGAGGCTGTCTTGTACCACTTGACCTTGCCTTTTAGTGCTCCTTTGTTCTAGTGTCTACCTGTTTCCTGAATTTCAGTTGATAGGAAAGGTCCATGGAGATGGTTTATACCAAGACATGATAGCCAATGACTGTAGGCTCATTCAAGAATAAGGGTTTTGGGTATATTATTATACCAAACAAAAAATTTAGAAATCATTGTTGAGATTTTAGTATTGAGCTTCTAGATTATTGCATAGTCTAGAAATGCTGTCAAATATATTTGATTTTGGGTAAGTTTTTGTATAATATATATAATTACTATGAGATTGATTATATGTGCCTGTGAAAGAACAATGGAAAGGCAGGCACCAAAATAATAATCAGTGTTTTGTTTGTTGAAAATAGGGAAATATCTCTCTCCTTCCACCAGTTTTTCAACTTGTAACGATTCCATTTGGTACATTTTATAATAAAAAAGAACGAGAACAACAAGTAAGTATGGATGTCTGAAGAATGAAGTCCAAAATTGAGATGAGCCACAACTTTAGCTGTAGGTGGATTAGCTCACAGGAAGGGAGAGTGGAAGATTGGCAGACTATCCAGGGAGCATAAAAACTGTAGTAGGAATCCAGTAGAGGTTACAGTGGGGTTATATGATGCCCTCCTCCTTTCTTGTCTCTTTCTCTAAAGAAATTGACTGTAGAAGCAAGACTGTTAGAAATCTGGATTATTGTCTTGAAATCTAGTAGGAATTCTCAGCCTGTCAGTGTTGGATCACCTGAGTGGTAAAGACACAAAGAGACTAAATCTAATACCTTGAGACTTGGGTCAGAATGATTCCCACTTCTCAGAGGGTCCTTTAAAATACCTCATCCCAGGAAAATGACTTAATCTCAATTATATATCATTTTTGTTTTTGTCCAGAGTATTCAGGGTCATGAATTTTTTGGAAAAGTGACAACTGGTTCTTGGGTGAGTGTTTTTTTGCACTCAGAAAAAGCAGATATACGCCATCATCCCCCCACTACCTCAACCAAGGCATTGTGGCTTATTTATTTCAGCATATTTTCCTGTTAAACCAGGAGTCTACCCATCATCCTTTTGACTGCCAAAAGGTTGGAAGAGGCAAGCAATTCCATCGCAGTCCCCCACGTTCTTTTCTGGGACTCATTTCTCACACAAGTAGTTCTGTCCTGGAAAACGGGGCTGTATGGTAACTAAGTATGGGCACATATTTTTTTAATTTTTTTTATTCTTATGTTAATCCCCATACATTACATCATTAGTTTTAGATGAAGTGTTCCATGATTCATTGTTTGCGCATAACACCCAGTGCTCCATGCAGAATGTGCCCTCCTCAATACTCACCACCAGGCTAACCCATCCCCCCACCCCCTCCCCTCTAGAACCCTCAGTTTGTTTCTCAGAGTCCATCCTCTCTCATGGTTCGTCTACCCCTCCGATTTCCCCTGCTTTATTCTTCCCCTCCTGCTACCTTCTTCTTCTTCTTTTTTTTTCTTAACATATATTGCATTATTTGTTTCAGAGGTACAGATCTGAGATTCAACAGTCTTGCACAATTCACAGCGCTTACCAGAGCACATACCCTCCCCAGTGTCTATCACGCAGTCACCCCATCCCTCCCAAAGGGCACATATTTTTTAACAGTAATCCAGGGACAGTGTTATTTTCCACCAAGACACACGTTTTGATCCTCTTTGTTTAATATATAATTTACCTCACACATTTAGAGATCCTCCATATTGATGATTAAGTGCCAAGTGAGCTATTGTACCTTATTTGGATGAAGGCAAGGAATTTGCATTCAGTATTCTAAAAACACAGCCAACTATTTGATCTGTAAGGCAATGTAGACCATTGAGTACGTGCACAGTTTAAAAAATTCCATCCTTTGAAATCTTAGTTGAAAATGTCGAAGTCGAGCTGCAGTGAGCCTCGTCTGAACAAGAGAAAGCCCCCAACCTCACTAATAAAACTTTCAGATTTTTTGATTGAATGCCATTCGAAATTACCCTCATCACGTTAACGTGCAATAGGTAGCAGGCAATAGGGCTGCTTCTCGACATGACCCTATTAGAGATTGTCACTTGTAAGGAAATCAATTCAAAAGCAGAGGCTGTATTAAGCTGGATACCAGGTCAAATGACACTATTTGGGGGAAAATGGAGAGGTACTTCAGCCTAATGATTTGTGAAAAGTTAAGTAACAACAAATTCCATGAATATGAAATGGTGGAAAGAATGCTCTCATCACTGCTTTTATCTCTCCGCCCTCGGTGCCAATGGTAGCCATGAGGAATGAGAAATGGCATCATCTCTCTGAAATGATGCCTTTTCTGATTGTGATTTTGGAGCAGTTAAGACAGAAAGGGGGAAATTTCAGTTTGGGGTTCTCAAAAAATTTTTTCTTTTTTTTAGCCAGTAAAAGGGATGGTAGGAAGCACATGATGAGTATTCTGACAACACCTACCTATTTTTGCTTCTGAGAACCTTTGTGTATTCATGCAGCTGGCTGTGGAGAACTTTGACAGTTTTAGTTGGAAGCTGTGGAAATCTCAGGAAAAAGCAGACTTGGTTTCTGCATTAATACATGATGGAAATAGATTTGGGATCCTCCACTTATCTGTAATTGGTTTAGGGAATTTTAATTTCTATAAACCTTTGCTGGAATATAATAAGTATTAATATAACATAGAGCACAATGAAATATACAACACAGTGTAAAGTATTATATAATCTCATGCAAACAGAAAAATATGCATATCATAAGCCTACAACCCACGGATTTTTCACAGACTGAATGGACACCTATGTAAAGCCATAAAATCAAGAAATAACTGCCCAGAAGCCTCTTTCATGACCTCTTCCCATCTCTGCTCCCCACCAAGGGTAATCATTCTTCTGTCTTCTAGCTTCATTTTGCCTCTTGTGTACTTTCTAAGAATGAACTCATACAATGTGCCCTTTTTTGAGTCTGGCCTCTTACACTCAGCATTGGAAGACCCATGCATAATTGTCATATTTCATTTTAGCTTATTCATCCTCATTTTTGTATATTTTTCCACTATGTGATTATGCAGTTTATCCATTCTCAATGGGTCATTAGGCTATTTTGACTCCTACAAGCAGGGCTGCTTTGAACATTCTTGTATGGATCTTTTGAAGAAGCATATATACATATTTCTCTTGGGTACATACTTGGGAGTGGACTTGCTGGGTCATAGGTTTTCCATAAGCTCATCTTGTGTAAATATTGCCCAACAGATA
>NW_023270615.1:1034474-1225368 GCF_011800145.1 Mirounga leonina | reverse complement strand
TGAATGAGGGTTCCAGTGGCTCCGCATCGTCAACCCTTGATATGGGTGTGTGGCTGCTCAGGATTGTTGAGGTGCCTGAGGACATTGTTGTTTTCTTGTTCATCTCAGTGTTCAGAGCACTGGCCCCGATGATGGCACTTGGTTAGGTTCCCAGATTACTTTCAGCCCTAAAAAGAGATGGGTTTATGAGCAGAGGGGTAGAAGAAGCAAAACTGGGGTCTACTTTGAGTCAGGAAGTCAGATCCCAAGAGAACATGATGGTTGCCTGTTAGGCTTCCTTGCAGTGGCTTTTGTTGAGGATATGTCAATACTAGGGGACCATCCATTAGGACATTTCTGATGAAAATTGATTCAGATCATGATAGCTTCCTCTCACTGCCCGTATGTATACAGATTTTTTTTGTTTTGTTTTTTACTGTCCCAACCCATATGTGCAAACAGACAATTTTCTTTCCTACTCTATATTTGCTTTCAAGTGTTACCATGTCTATACTTATTAGAAAACCATCTCTTCCTTTCAAGGAAACTCATATAGCTTTGCTTTAAAGCCCTGTATCTTTTATGCAAATATTTAGTTAAATATAAAATTTGCCCTTCTATTCAGTTTCCTGTCTCTTAAGACATGATCAGTTTTCCCAGGGGACATTAAAGAACTAGGGTCTGGTTGCTTCTCAGGCTGCCTTGACCCCATTAGCTTCCAGGATAGGTGGCTTGATCTGCCTGGACTCTGACTGAGGTTCCTGCCACACCTGCATCAGGCTCTGCCCTGGGTGTGGAGCCTGCTTGGGATTCTCTCTCTCTCTCTCCCCCTCTGTCCGTCCCCCTCTTAAAAAAGAAAACTTTGGGAACTGTGAGAAGCCATGACTCCACTTTCCTTTTTTTTTTTAAGATTTTATTTATTTATTTGAAAGAGAGAGAATAAGAGAGAGAGAGAGCATGAGATGGGGGAGGGTCAGAGGGAGAAGCAGATTCCCTGTGGATCAGGGAGCCCAATGCAGCCCACAAGTTCTGCATCCTGAGTTCAAACCCAGGATGTTTCTATTTATGATCCTCAGAGTCCCCTTATGAGTCCTTTGGAAGTCTGGGGGATACTCAGCTGCTATTCTGTGCTTCTGTGGGAGTGTAAGGGACTGTGTGGAGCTTCTCTTCAAGCTAATCTGCTGGAGCACTTCCCTCAATCATGACCATATCTCTCCCTATGCTCTAGGTTGTCTCTGGCCCCATGCACATCTCAGGGATTTTCTCAGAGGTACAGCAGTAACTCTGCTGCTCTAAGATCCCCCAATCCCACACTGGATATCCCTCCAATTCTGCCATCCTTTGTTTATGTGTCTAAGAAGAGTTGGGGTAGAGTTGGTGGGGAGCTCTTAAAATAAGCCCCAGCCTCTTTGTTCCAATCTCTCCATCTGAGTCTTTTTTTTTTTTTTCTTGCCAGCTGGTTACACATTATTTCCTTTTAAGGTGGGGGAAGGTAAATTGCTTCCTTCCTGGTGCATTCTTCTTGGCTCTCTAGTTTTGTTTTGTTTTGTTTTTTTTAAAGATTTTATTTATTTATTTGAGAGAGAGAGAATGAGAGAGAGAGAACACATGAGAGGGGATAGGGTCAGAGGATGAAGCAGACTCCCTGCTGAGCAGGGAGCCCGATGCAGGACTTGATCCTGGGACTCCAGGATCATGACCTGAGCCGAAGGCAGTCGCTTAACCAACTGAGCCACCCAGGCGCCCAGGCTCTCTAGTTTTTAACATGAACCCTATTCAGTCTTCTAAGCTTGGTTATTGATATTTAAAACCTTTTGGGGCACCTGGGTGGCTCAGTAGGTTAAGCATCCAACTCTTGATTTCAGCTCAAGTCCTGATCTCAGGGCCCTGAGATAGAGACCTGCATCAGGCTCTGCCCTGGGTGTGGAGCCTGCTTGGGATTCTCTCTCTCCCTCTGTCCCTCCCCCTCTTAAAAAAAGAAAACTTTGGGAACTGTGAGAAGCCATGACTCCACTTTCCTTTTTTTTTTTTTAAGATTTTATTTATTTATTTGAGAGAGAGAGAATGAGAGAGAGAGCTTGAGAGGGGGGAGGGTCAGAGGGAGAAGCAGATTCCCTGTGGATCAGGGAACCCAATGCAGAACTCGAGCCTGGGACTCCAGGATCATGACCTGAGCCCAAGGCAGTCATTTAACCAACTGAGCCACCCAGGTGCCCTCAACTTTTCTCTTAATAAAGCCAGGTTCTTGGCCATATAAAGTACAAACGCTTCAGACTATCTGCTGTGGTTTTGAGAACTCTATTCAGTCATTTAACGGACTCTTGGTCCTGGGTGGTGTGTGTTCTCCCTCAGAGAGCAGTCCTTCTGCAAAGCTACTATTGCGGCTTAAATGGTGGAGAGAAAGATGGGGTGAGGGCACTGGGAGCACATAGTTTTATGTCAAGTCATTACCCCACCACCTGGTGGAGCTGCCTTCAGCATGTACACGGGAAGTGAGACACGAGGAAACCAGGGGATTTGTTTGCCCAGGAGGCCTTTTAACTTTGCCATGTAACAATATTGCTTTTCATTTTTCTTAAGAATATGAAAATAATAAGCTGAGTATTAAGTTCACTAAGGCGTGTGGGCCTGCTTCCAAGAAGGTAAATTATAAATAGTGAAGGGAGAAAGGAACATGCCACGTTTATGAAATTCCCATGAAAATTCCCATTTTACAAAGATTTTTTTTTTTGGTCAGAGCTCCAAATGAGGTAATAATGTTATGGCAGGATGTTACAGTTCATGCCCAAGGGAGGGTAATAAGAGGCTTGAGAATATCCTCTCCACTTTGAAGCAGAATCTCTGTTATGCCCAGCAAGCTCATCTTAAAAATAACACCTTCTCTGTTCACACTCAGGGTCAAGTAAGTTAAATCAGCCTGGGTTTCCAGGTTTGCTTGGATGTTAGAAGAAATTCTCCTTTGACAGAGAGCTGTAATGAAGGGCTAATAAAAGCCACTTCAGTTGGTCACTTTTCTCTGGATGTCTTGAAATTTCCATTTTGCTATGATCAAAGAAGGAGAGTATGTCTGAATGTATTGGGCCCCCGGGATGACATTCCTAATTTTGGTATTTCCTTTATCCTAGCGATGGATTAAATCCACTTATTAACATAGCCTTTCTTGTAGCCTCTTGTACTTTACAAGTATGAAGACCCTTCTGATTCAGTGTCACAATAATTTTTGGTAGATATTTACCAGAAATACTTTTATCCCTCACTTAGCCCAAGGCTATGTGTTCATTTACTCATGCATTCCTTCATTCATTCTATGTGCTTTAAACAGATTGAACACACGAGAATGTAGAGATGAATAAAACATCACCCCTGATGTTAAGGAGCTCACTAGCCAGTGGTACAGACAGTCATGTAAAAACAAAGCACAGTGAGGTGTCATTGGTGTTGGGACAAATGAAGTGCAATGATGCAAACGTGCGAATGAGAGTGGTTTTCCATATTGGGCAATGCTGAAAATTTTTTTATCAAAAAAATGGCAGGAGTTGGACTTAGAAATAGAAGTAAATGTTCAAAAGTTGAACAATGTGGGGCGCCTGGGTGGCTCAGTTGGTTAAGTGACTGCCTTTGGCTCAGGTCATGATCCTGGAGTCCCTGGATCGAGTCCCGCATCGGGCTCCCTGCTCGGCACGGAGTCTGCTTCTCCCTCTGACCCTCCTCCCTCTCATGTGCTCTCTCTCTCTCATTCTCTCTGTCTCAAATAAATAAATAAAATCTTTAAAAAAAAAAAAAGTTGAACAATGTGGAGAGAGTATTCCTAGCAGGAAGTGAAACGGAACCCAAACTCTGGAGTCATGGAAGCACATGATGTCTCCGGAGACCCAAGAGCATGGTTGGAGTGTGCTCTACAAGAGCTGATACCTTGAGAAGAGTGGCAGAGGTTCACACGGCCAGATGGTGTGGTTGTGGATGTGCCTCTGAGTTGTCCATGGATGTGGATGGCAGATGTGATTGCATACATGTCTCAATTGTAATCTCCAAATGTGGCTTAAATGACAAAAATTTATTTTTCACCATTATAGAGGCTAGATGTCCAAGATCAAGGTGTTGGCAAGGTTTGTTTTTTCTGAGACCCCTCTCCTTGGCTTGTAGAGGGCTGCCTTCTCTCTGTGTCCTTACATGGCCTATCTCTGTGTGTCCTTGTCCCTTTTTATGACACCAGTCATATTGAATTAGAGCCATTACTAACAGCCTTATTTCAACTTAATCACCTCTTTTAAGCCCTGTCTCCAAATAAAGTCACATTCTGAGGCACATGGTGTTAAATGCCTTCCACATATGAATTTGTCAGGGAGACAACTCAGCTTGTAATAAGACACTATTCATTCTTTGCAACAATACAATACTAAATATGAGGCCTGGACTAAGTTCATGGCAGTGGAATGGAAAGACAAAGATACATCTGAGAAATACACTGGGTCTGTACAATTCTAAGGTTTCTACCTTAGGTGGGAAGAAATAAGGGGGACATTCAGTGAGATAAATAATTCAGAAATGAGACAAGGGTTTTTTTTTTGGGTGGGGGGCAAATGATCACTTCATTTTGGCTAGGTTGAGTTTTAGCGCAAGATGTTTAAGAGGAGTTGTTTAGTATATAGTTGGCTAGATGAAGATGAAGCTGTGTGGTACTTTAGAGGTCACCTATCTTTAATAAGTTCATTGAGCTCCTGGTAAATGGACATCAACCAATTATGCATCAGAAGGAGAGAGTGTATTGGAGGAGAAGCCACAAATCTTCATGAAGTTTCAGGAAATGTTTGCTTCCACTAATTCTCATTGCTTTGGAGAAGCTCTTGAAATAAGCTTGCCTCAGTTTCTCATGTATATTTTATCAAACACACTGAAAACAAAACATGTGCTTTTCATTTATTGCAAGGAACACATATAACTGTATTGGTAGAAGCTTCTTTGGAATGAATAAACTAACACACAATGATGGAGAGTTTCCATATCAGAGAAGTTTTTAAGATTTGACAAGTTAAACCTTTTGAAATAGCAAACATTACCAAAAGGCCTGACTGCTTGTTACAGATGGATGCCTTTTCAAATGTGACTTTGGTAAATAAAGCTGCATTTGAACTACAAGAGAGACCAAGGGTCAAAGAAACAACATTATTTCCAAGGGATACGAGTTGGGTAGGCAGAAAGTCTCAATTTTGTTTAAGGGCAAAAATGACATTATTTTGTGATGAGTAATAATTGTAGGTAAGTGTGCATACTGTTACAGAATGGTCACAGTGTAATTCTTAGGTAAGTATCTCAGTGTCTTATCTGTTATATTTCTCCAAGCTGGTTCATAGACCCTTGGGTTAGATCAGTGGTTCTCAACTGAGGTGATTTTGCCACCCTCCTCTCCCAACAAGAGATATTTGGCAATGGCTGGAGGTGTTTTATGTTCATCACAATGTGGTAGGAGGTTTGGGAGTGGCTGTTACTGGCATTTAGTGGGTAGAAATCATGGGTGCTGTTAAATATCTTACAATGCACAGGCAGCCCCCCTCAACAAAGAATTACCCCGCTAAAATATCAGTAGTGCAGAGGTCGAGAAACTCTGGGTTCATAACAAAATAGGTGACATTTGTCTTAAAAAGTAGAGAACTAATCTTTTGAATTCATTTTCAAGTTTGGAACCAATTCCTTCCTGAGCAATTGCTTGGTGGGTGGTGGTGGTGGTATGTGTCCCTGTGTGTGTATTTGTTTGCTTCTTGTTTTTACCTGGAGCTATTATTGTTTGAATTAACTGCATTTTATGTCTTAAACTTGTGGGTTTAGATGGAATTGAGCTATATCAGCATTTTATTTCTTTAATCTTATTTTTGCACACATATGCATTCAAATAATCAGATTTTTATAAACTCTAAAAACTACTATGGTTCTCAGAATGGAAATTCAGAGCCCCACTGAACATCTATATAAATCACTGAGTCTTGAGTGACTGCATAGTCCAGTGTCTACCAACTCAGTGTCTTTCTCTTTTTTTTTAGTAAGATGTATTAATGGGGTACATTTGTGTATTTCATTACTATTTACAGAATGTTTTTATATATATTTTCCCATTTAATGCTTATAAATCCAGGGTCAGTTAGTTACTATTATCCTAAGCTTTGTAAAAATGAGAAGATGAGAAAACAAACAAGAAAAACTTCCCCAGCTATTAGGGGCGTATTGACTTTAAAATAAAATCAAAGATTTGTCTGTTCATTTGAATTCAACAAATACTTTTTAGATTCTTACCCCAGTCCAGGTACTGTGATAAG
The DNA here is from genome assembly GCF_011800145.1 of Mirounga leonina. Classification (NCBI taxonomy): domain Eukaryota; kingdom Metazoa; phylum Chordata; class Mammalia; order Carnivora; family Phocidae; genus Mirounga; species Mirounga leonina. The sequence continues at coordinate 1,219,081 of NW_023270615.1, read as the reverse complement.
TACTGTGCTAAGTTGTGGAATTAAAGCCAGAGTTTGGTCTGAATCCTATGATGAAAACTTCAGTCTCTTAGGATTAGAACTTGGGTTTTTTGAGAAATTCCAGAACCGGAAAAAAGTTAGTATTTGATATCTTAAGAGCATAATGTTATTCACTCTTAGAGAATTATAAGAGGTAGAATTCACCATGGGATGCCACAGACAATTTATTAATTAATATCCTTAAAGTGCAGTAGTGGCTAAATTCTGATTTCGAATGTCCTATTCCTCTGCCTAATTGTCAACAAAGGAAAACAGTTATAGTCATACACATCTGAAGAATTTTAAAATATCAGACCTAGAAAAGATCCTTGAGTTCTCCCATTTCATACCCCGGAGGGCCAGAGGGGCCAAGCTACTCCTGAAGTCAGAGACAATTACTAAGAGAAAAAAAAAACAAAAACAAAAACTAAACTTCAGACATCCTGACTCCCAGCTAGATAGACTTTTCTACCAAATTTCTTATCTGCCTTCCTCACAGAGCTCTATGTTTGATGACAAGTAGGGTGACCAGCCACACCAGCTTGTCTGGGATTCTGGTTTAGCACTGTATGTCTTGCATTGTGGGAAACCCCATAGCCCGAGGCAAACTGGGACAGTTGGTCACCCTAAATTGATAAGACACATAGAAGTATTTGTTATGTGGATGAGTATTGCCGCTCATAAGACTGTTAGGTCATTCACTAGTTTTCTTGCTGCATGTTCATCAAAAATTAGTTTTATTTCCATCCTACCAGTGTGAGGTCAGCTGATTAAATTTGTGCCTCTGTCCAGGAGTCTGCTCGAAATCAATCCTTCCTATCTCCATTATTACTGGCCAGCTTTATCTGTCTTTCCTAGTCAGTTTCCTAATTAATGATTTCCTATTATGAGAATGCTGTCTTTATTCACTAGGATCCTATCTTTGTGTATCAACTTATAGCGTTTCTACAGCCTGCTGAAATATTTTCTGAATGAACACTGGTTACCCAGCATGGAAATCTGCCTACTGTCAGAGTTGTATAAGATGTGAGAAAATAAGATCAAGGGGTCATGGGCATGTCGAGTAGGAAATAGTAGGAGATATTGCAACATCTCCCATACATATGAAACATCTTTTCAACAATGGACAAAGGTTATTTGTTTAACATGTTCCATTAACACCAGAAATAAAATCCCAGTCTACTCATAAACATAGGTCTTTGAGATGATTGGACCTATTTGCCAAGAAAACCAGAATTAACCCGCAGACAAAGTTAGTAAAATTCTACTTTTTTTTTTAAAGATTTATTTATTTATTTATTTGAGAGAGAGAGAATGAGAGAGCACATGAGAGGGGGGAGGGTCAGAGGGAGAAGCAGGCTCCCCGCCGAGCAGGGAGCCCGATGCGGGACTCTATCCCGGGACTCCAGGATCATGACCTGAGCCGAAGGCAGTCGTTTAACCGACTGAGCCACCCAGGCGCCCAGTAAAATTCTACTTTGAGTCTCTAAATGTCTAGAAAAGAGATCAGATGTTTTTTTCTTAAATTTTTTATTTAAATTCAATTTAATTAATATATAGTGTACTATTAGTTTCAGAGGTAGAATTTAGTGATTCATCAGTTACATATAACACCCCACACTCATTCCATCAAGTGCCCTACTTAATGTCCATCAAAACCTTTGGAATGTAGCAAAAGTGGTCCTAAGAGGGAGGTATATAGCAATACAGGCCTTTCTCAAGAAACAAGAAAAGTTTCAAATACACAACCTAACCTTATACCTAAAGGAGCTGGAAAAAGCAAATAAATAGCAAATAAAGCAAATATACCTAAAAGAGCTGGAAAGAGAATAGCAAATAAAGCCTAAAGAAGAAAAATAATAAAGATCAGAGCAGAAATCAATGATAGAGAAATAAAAAACAAAACAAAACAAAACAGTAGGACAGACCAGTGAAACTAGGATCTGGTTCTTTGAAAGAATTAATAAGATTGATAACCCCCTAGCCAGACTTATCAAAAAGAAAAGAGAAAGGACCCAAATTAATAAAATCATGAATGAAAGAAGAGAGATCACAACCAACACCGAAGAAATACAAACAATTATAAGAGAATATTATGAGCAATTATACGCCAACAAATTAGGCATTCTGGAGATAGATGTTTTCATTGAAATGTGAGAATCTTCCATCTTCTTGAGAATATGGCAGTATTATTAAAAGTATTTCCTTGAAAATCTTAACAATCTTTACAGCATAATGAGATACCACTTCACATATTAAAAAAAAGTGGCCGCAATAGAAAAGTCAGATGGTAACAGTTGTTGGTGGGGACGCAGAGAAATTTGAACCCTCATATATTGCTGCTAAGAATGTAAAATGGAACAGCCATTTTGGAAAATAGTTTGGCAGTTTTTAAAAATGTTAGAGATATTTTTTATTGCCCAGTGGTTCCTTTCCTCGGTATCTACTCAAGAGAAATAAAAACTCATGTCCACACCAAGACTTGCACGTGAATGTTCACAGCAACATTGTTCAGAATAGCTCAAAAGTGGAAACAACCCAAATGTCCATCGGCTGGTGAACGGGTAAACAAAATGTGGTCTATCCACACAATGGAATATTGTCTGTAATAAAAAAGAATAAAATACTAATACATGATACAGTATTGTACCTGAAAAACAGCTAAGTGAGAGAAGCTGGGTGCAAGACGTCACCTGTTGTATGACATCATTTATATAAAATGTCCAGAAAACTCAAATACAGAGAGACAAAAAATACATCAGTTACTGCCTGAAGCTAGAGGTGTGAATGGGGAGTGACTGCAAGTAGACACAGGGCCCTTTCTGGGGTGATAGCAGCGTTCTAAAATTAGATGGTTGCACAAATCTGTGAGTGTATTAAAGATTGTTGCATTGTATACTTGAACAGATGAATTTTATGGTATGGAACAGAGCAGTATATCTCAATAGAGCTATTTTTTTTAAAAAAGAAAGCATGCTCATCTCAATTTACTGTCCTTGAAGTGACAGAGAGTCAGAAAAGGACAACAAGCTTAAAAGACCAAGGTAATTTGAGATTGTACATGGAGGGATTTCATGAAGTCCTTGTTTCCTTTTCCACGGTTATTTTACAGAAAAAATTGAAGCTGTGCTGCCTAGTAGACCTTCCCTGTCAATGCATTTTGGAGAGCCTGCATTGCTTTTTCTAGTCTAGCTTTTTTGTTCTCTCTCCCTCCATCTGATCGCCGGTATCCATTTGGTGGCACTTAGAACAAGGGCACAATGTATTTTATTTATATAAGTTTGAACAGAGTTTGGGGTCTCTCTACAACGAGAGAACCAAAATTGAGGAGACTCCTTGTCATACAATAATGGAATCTTACTATCCAGAAAAAAATGGCATCCTCCATCCTTTCTTCCCTCCACTGAAATCACCTGCAGTGAGGGAGAGCAGAAGCTCCATTCCACCAGAATCGAAGTGAGCTGTCCCAGCCCACCGGCCAAAGGCAGAGCATGGGGAGAGGAGGGAAGAGATTTGCAGTAAACAGTTGAAAAGGGCAAAAGAGAGGCTGACTGCTTCCGATTTTTTTCTTGAGGTTTCTTAAGATGCCTGTCTACTTAGCGCTTTGCATTGAAGTTTCCAGACCAGTTTGGCTCCCACATAGACTTTCCCTCTCCTCCCCCTGCCACCGTGGCTCCCTGCCCACACTCTGGCTTGTTTTCCATTGCAATACCTGAAAGTCAGCCCTTTGTACAAGTTCGGGACCAAATCAAAGCCGGCAAATGGAATGTGTAGGTTATTTACGGATTGTTGCCGAGCAAATTTAATCACGGGCTTGCTGTAACTCCTTCATCATTTCCCTTGACGAGAACATCACAGACTTAAATTTTGCAAAGGAGGGAGAAGTGGCCATAATCCAACTCTAACAGTAACAGCCAATTCTGCTGTGATGGGAAGAGGCGTTGTATTAGTGCCAATACATTAACCAACTTTTCAGTTGCAGCGGGGAAACTGATTGCCATTACAATTCCCACAGTGCTCCTCCATGAAGGTAACAGAACTGCTTGAATGAGCATTCATTTCCAACTCTGCTGGAGTGTGTGTGTGTGTGTGTGTGTGTGTGTAAGAAGGAGTGTGAAAGAGAGCAAGTAAATGACTGGTTAAGACTTGAGAGTAGGCATGAGGGCAAGACATCCTGATTCATTCTTTCACCTGTAGTTGTGTGGTCTTGGGCAAGTCAATCAGCTACGATGATACTTGTGCTGTATTTGCAAAATAATCGTGATAATAATTAATAATGTCACTTACTAGTTGATTATAGAGGCCCGCAAATTCTTGAACACTCCTCCCATCGAGGGATAAAGTCTCTGTCCCCTCCCCTTGAATCTAAGTAGGTTCTGTGACTGCCTTGACTGATAAAATATGGTAGAAGTGACTCTCTGCCAATTTCTGGGCACAGGCCTTTGAGGACTGGCAGCTTCTACCTCCTGGCTTGCAGGGAGTCCTGAGCTGCCATTTATGAAGTCTGACTGTGCTGGAACCACCAAGCTGGAGAGGCCATCTGTCGGTGTTTCAATCAACTATCCTAGCAGAGCTCATCTTCCAGCCCTCCTGACATACCAGACGTGTGAATGAAGCCATTTTGGATCCTCCAGATTAGCCTGGTACCACCCCAAGTGACCTCAGCTGCTGCCACATGGGGCAGGAGAATTGCCCTGCTGAGCCCTGTTCGACTTCCTTGGCCACACTTCATAAGGTCTATGAAATTAGTTGCTGTGTTAAGCTGCTAAGTTTGGGGATAATTTCAACGGATAACCAAAACACCTACTACAAAGCTGTTGAAAAGATTAAGTGCAATAATAAAAGCATTTATTAAATAGTAGTTTTTAATGCTGTTTTAATAATGATAATAATGATAATACTAATAAAAAAGAATATACTCTCGCCTTGGCTAATGTAAAGAAAACTGACCTCTTTTAAATAACTTAAAGAACTAAAATCCTTCCTGCCCTGCACGTTTCACCTTTAACAACAGATGATATGAATAATTGAAGAGTTACACACATCAAGATGAAGCAAGCATTTAGGCACCATATAACATATTTAATTCTCAGAGCAACCTTATGAGGTGACACTGTGGGTCCATGTCTTACAGTGGGCTCAGAAAGGCTGAGTAACTTGCACAAAGTTTCACAGCTGAGAAGTGGATGGAGCCAAAAGCTGAACATGAGGTTGCCTGCCTCCAAGGTGCAGAAGATGCCTGAATTGAGTTGGTTCTTGAAGGATGTGTAAGTGGAAGGACAGCAGGTGGGAGACCTGGAGGCTTTGTAGGGGAATGTCTGCCCCGGGAATGGTGAGGAGATGAGCTTCAGTGTTTTCTAGAGCAGAGGGAAATGAGCTTCAATCAGCAGACTCTTATTCTCAGGGCTGAATGGGAAGTCCACATCCCCACTTCTCACTGAAAGGTTGGCCCTGATGAAGAAAGGTGTGGCAGTGGGCCTGGAGAGACAGGCTGGGTGCTAGAAGTCAGGGGGAGAATGATCGAGAGCTCAAACGTTGCGTCGACTCACGGTTTCTGCTGAGTCTGACTTTCATCTCTTCTCTTGGCTTTCGGCGAAGTGATTGCTGGCAGAGAACAAAGTCGGCTTCCTTCAGTGCCTGAGGGACACAGCCAATATCAGAGTTGATGAAGAAGCAGATTGGACTTGTCAGGATATCTTCTGAACTCCTTGCCAAATCATTGTAGCCCGTGACCTAAAATAACTCCCACAATGAAACTTCTGGCCCATGCTTGCCTCCAGTCCTCTGGGAATAGCAAGACTCCCCTTCCTGTGGCTTCTTATAACTCTGAACTGGGCAGATGGAGTGGGAGGTTAATGGTTGACAGGAGCACAATTCCAGGCTCAGTAGTATGCCCCCGCTTCCCTCCTGGAGCACAAAGCCTCATGCTGCACTTGACTCCTCCAAGTACCTCATCCTTGATGCTCCGACCTCCCATCTTCCCCAAGTAGCTTGATCTTACAGATAGCCTCTTGTTGATCTCCTCGCATTTTCTTCTCTACCTCGCTGTTACAAGGGTGAAAAATTAGGAAGTACTGATGTTAGCTCCTCCCCATTCCCTGGCTTTGGAGCAGTCACTAGGTACAGCAACTAAGACGAACGCCCACACCATCTGGAGCAATCGTGTTAGCAAAATAAAAAAATAAAGAAAAGAGAAAAACAGTCCAGCTGGATTAGAGTTAAGACAACTTTCCTACCTTTCTTTTCTCTGGAGGCTAAAACGTCCTAAAATATCATAAGGACGATCTTGAACATGATGGCCTCTGCAGTGCTGTTCGTCTTGTTTGCTGGGGACATATATCCACAACAAAACATTGTTTTTAATTAAATATAATAGGTATTACAAAGTAGAAATTAGATCTGGGCATAAAGGCTGTTTAAGAGGATGATCATTCCAAAGCTCTTGAAAGCAAGTAACTAGTTACTTTATTTGTGGCATAATGGAAGAGCTCATTAAGGGAGTGAAGGCTTTGGTAGAATATCTGGGCTCTGCTTTCTCTTCTGAAATTTTGCTGACATTTCCATTCTGGGTTTTGCAATATCTAGTCAAGGGTCTGTTGTCACGTAGAGGGGAAATGTTACACTTTACACTTAAGATCCTTTCCCTAATTTTGTGAAATGACCTAGAGTTTTCATTCCCAACAGCAAAGTCAGCCTGTTTGTTCAGTTCTTCCATTTTTGTATTTTTTTTGTTCCCCAGCGAGTCATTTCACTGTCTCCAGAGTTAGATGATAAAAAAGACCCACATATCACTACATTCACTTTTCACCTAGTTTGGGTGTATTAGTAAGACTTTGGGAGTCATAATTGTTTTTTCTTTTCTGCCAGAATAGCTTCTTGGTGGTAGAAAGGAGACATGCCCTGGTATTCTAGAATCTTGTGTATCTTTCTTAACATTTATGGAATGAATGTGCCCCTCTTTGCAGTTGCTGCTAATGAGGTTTTGTTGTGGTCATGGGTGTCATAGTTAGGTGTTTGGGTAGAAAGAGTCTGTGATCTATATTTACCCTGTTGTTCTTATACAAAAATATTTAGTCCATATAATTTTAGAAATTCCTCTGTAAATAACCAATCCTCAATCTTACAGTCATAGGAATTACTACTGTTACATGTTCATTTAATAAATCCTAGCCTTTCTGTGAGCTTTGCATGTATTAGTAACTTTAGTCTTCATAGGAACCCTGTAAAGCAGCTTACTGTTATCATCATACCATTTTCCAATAAGACAGTAAGGAACAATATGTTTAAACAACTTTCCTAAGATCAGACAACTAATGAAAGGTAGGACTGAGATTTCATCTTAGGTGCTCTGGAATCTATGCCTGCAAGCTTAGGCACTGTTTTGTTTTCCTTCATGAACTCATAAGGAGGAGTGAGCTGTGTTCCATCAAATAATGCCATCACCAAGCAAACGTTTTTGTGTCAGTTCCTGGCTTTATCCAAATTTGGCTCATATAGTACCTATTATTCACTTTAAGTGCTTAGACGTTGCATTAGGGCTAGATTTACACGTATGATGGAAGCATCCTTCCAGAGACTCGCAATATCTTGTGTCATGGTAGAGAGAGCCATGCTTCTGGGTCTTACAGGGCTGTGTCCTTTGTTCTTTAAAAATTGTAATACACTACTGTCACCTACTCTATTAAAATAGTCATCATTTGATATGATACTTTATGTGGAAAACCCAAAAGACTCCACCCCAAAACTGCTAGAACTCATACAGGAATTCAGTAAAGTGGCAGGATATAAAATCAATGCACAGAAGTCAATGGCATTCCTATACACCAACAACAAGACAGAAGAAAGAGAAATTAAGGAGTCGATCCCATTTACAATTGCACCCAAAACCATAAGATACCTAGGAATAAATCTAACCAAAGAGACAAAGGATCTGTACTCAGAAAACTATAAAATACTCATGAAAGAAATGGAGGAAGACACAAAGAAATGGAAAAACGTTCCATGCTCATGGATTGGAAGAACAAATATTGTGAAGATGTCAATGCTACCTAGAGCAATCTACACATTCAATGCAATCCCCATCAAAATACCATCCACTTTTTTCAAAGAAATGGAACAAATAATCCTAAAATTTGTATGGAACCAGAAAAGACCCTGCATAGCCAGAGGAATGTTGAAAAAGAAAAGCAAAGCCGGCGGCATCACAATTCCGGACTTCCAGCTCTATTACAAAGCTGTCATCATCAAGACAGCATGGTACTGGCACAAAAACAGGCACATAGATCAATGGAACAGAATAGAGAGCCCAGAAATGGACCCTCAACTCTATGGTCAACTCATCTTTGACAAAGCAGGAAAGAATGTCCAATGGAACAAAGACAGTCTCTTCAACAAATGGTGTTGGGAAAATTGGACAGCCACATGCAGAAGAATGAAACTGGACCATTTCCTTACACCACACACAAAAATAGAACTCCAAATGGTTGAAAGACCTCAATGTGAGACAGGAGTCCATCCAAATCCTAAAGGAGAACACAGGCAGCAACCTCTTTGACCTCAGCCACAGCAACTTCTTCCTAGAAACATCGCCAAAGGCAAGGGAAGCAAGGGCAAAAATGAACTATTGGGACTTCATCAAGATAACAAGCTTTTGCACAGCAAAAGAAACAGTCAACAAAACCAAAAGACAACCGACAGAATGGGAGAAGATATTTGCAAATGACATATCAGATAAAGGGCTAGTATCAAAAATCTATAAAGAACTTCTTAAACTCAACACCCAAAGAACAAATGATCCAGTCAAGAATTGGGCAGAAGACATGAACAGACATTTTTCCAAAGAAGACATCCAAATGGCCAACAGACACATGAAAAAGTGCTCAATATCGCTCGGCATCAGGGAAATCAAAATCAAAATCTCAATGAGATAATCACCTCACACCAGTCAGGATGGCTAAAATTAATAAATCAGGAAATGACAGATGTAGGCAGGGATGCGGAGAAAGGGGAACACTCCTACACTGTTGGTGGGAATGCAAGCTGGTGCAGCCACTCTGGAAAACAGTACGGAGGTTCCTCAAAAAGTTGAAAATAGAGCTACCATACGATCTAGCAATTGCACTACTGGGTATTTACCCCAAAGATACAAATGTAGGGATCCGAAGGGGTACGTGCACCCCGATGTTTATAGCAGCAATGTCCACAATAGCCAAACTGTGGAAAGAGCCAAGATGTCCATCGACAGATGAATGGATAAAGAAGAGGTGGTATATATATACAATGAAATATTATGCAGCCATCAAAAGGAATGAGATCTTGCCATTTGCAACAATGTGGATAGAACTGGAGGGTATTATGTTGAGTGAAATAAGTCAAACAGAGAAAGACATGTATCATATGATCTCACTGATATAAGGAATTCTTAATTGTAGGAAACAAACTGAGGGTTGCTGGAGTGGGGGGTGGGGTGGGAGGGATGGGGTGACTGGGTGATAGACACTGGGGAGGGTATGTGCTCTGGTAAGTGCTGTGAATTGTGCAAGACTGTTGAATCTCAGATCTGTACCTCTGAAACAAATAATGCAATATATGTTAAGAAAAAAAAAAAGAAGAAGGTAGCAGGAGGGGAAGAATGAAGCGGGGGAAATCGGAGGGGTAGAGGAACCATGAGAGATGATGGACTCTGAAAAAGAAACAGGGTTCTAGAGGGGAGGGGGGTGGGAGGATGGGTTAGCCTGGTGGTGGGTATTGAGGAGGGCACATTCTCCATGGAGCACTGGGTGTTATGCACAAACAATGAATCATGGAACACTTCATCTAAAACTAATGATGTAATGTATGGGGATTAACATAAGAATAAAAAAAATTAAAAATAAATAAATAAAGTGGACCTCTAAAAAAAAATAGTCATCATTTATTTGGACTTGGAATGCTTTCCCTCTCCTATTGCTTTGGAGAATAAACATCTCATGTCCTTAGTTCATTGCTTTTCACATACCATTTTCCCAGATGCAACACATATTCCTCATTCTGCTGAATTCATTCCTATGGACCAGGGGTGAGTTTTTCTTCAGTGAGTACATGAAAGAAGAAAGATACGACTGACAGCAAAGAGCAGAGATAACTTGTGTCTGTTTGCCCTGATAGCCTTCTTAGGACATCATTTCAGAACTTTGGCTAGGGAAGTGGAAAAAAATAAATGAAAACATGAGTGAGGGTTTGAGTCATCCTTCTAAAGAAATAATTGTTTCCCTTCTCCCAGCCGGTATGTCAGCATAAAGTCTCCCTTGACCCAGGAACCAAGAATTATATTAGTGATCAGTAAATGCATCACATTCAGGAGAAAAAAAATGAGATCATGTGCTGGAGAGAACAAAAGTCATCTGAGAATCTACCGGGGGGTGGTCTGGGGACTGATTTCCTATGTCTAACACCTCATTCCAGGGACTGATTCACATTCTCTCCTGGTGTCAGTGCTAGAAAGACAGGCTTTTGAGTAAAAGTATTTCAGAGCCCAGTATAGAGAGAAGCCAAGATATTGTTCTGTAGCGTGAGCTTTGTGTAGATTCTGGAATGGCTGTTTATAATTGTTTGGTAAAGAATGAAATTAGAGAAAAATTTGGGTTGCTCTTCCATTTTTAGCAGAGGCAAAGAAAGGAAAGCTGAACCGTGTATCCTCAATGGCTGTAGACCTAGGAAGACTGTTGATTCTGAATAAAAGAGGGAAACTTCCAGGTGGCTAGCTTGTAAGGACTAATGATTTATACTGCCTGTATTTGGATAGGCACCTCTTTCTCCAATGAAATATGTAGAGGGATTTATAAGTGGTATTTTTTAGGTTCTGGAGACAAGAGAGTGTGGCTTAAACCTACAGGGACTGGTGCTCAGCTGTGATTCTACCTGAGCTACACTACTTTGGGATCCTGGATTACCTAATTTCTCAGAGTTTCTTTGTTATTAAGATGGATATATTAATGGGGCGCCTGGGTGGCTCAGTCGTTAAGCGTCTGCCTTCGGCTCAGGTCATGATCCCAGGGTCCTGGGATCGAGCCCCGCATCGGGCTTCCTGCTCGGCGGGAAGCCTGCTTCTCCCTCTCCTATTCCCCCTGCTTGTGTTCCCTCTCTCGCTATCTCTCTCTCTGTCAAATAAATAAATAAAATCTTAGGGCGCCTGGGTGGCTCAGTTGGTTAAGCGACTGCCCTCAGCTCAGGTCATGATCCCAGGGTCCTGGGATCGAGTCCCACATCGGGCTCCCGGCTCAGCGGGGAGCCTGCTTCTCCCTCTGACCCTCTCCTCTCTCATGCTGTTTCTCTCTTGCTCGTTCTCTAATAAATAAATAAATAAATAAATAAAATCTTAAAAAAAAAGATGGATATATTAATATTAATTTACAGGGTCGTTGGAAGTATTAAATAGACTGAGTGTCTGGACCAGTAATAGTTTCTGGCATGTAACCAGCACTCAAGTATTGTTAGTGACAGTAATTATCATCATCATCTTGTGACTATTCCGTACCTGGGAGCCCCCCACTCGGGATGCCATTCATATAGAACACAGGTGGTTTGGAAGCAACCACCATTGCCCATCATGGTTTTGTGTCCCCTTCTTCTTTTCCACATGCCCAGGTCTAGTACCATTGTAACCCCCACTGTGAGTCTTTGCCAAAGTCTTAACCTTCCAGAGCCTCAGTTGGCTCATCTGTAAAATCTATCCAGTTTGCCCATTCCGTCTTAACAAATTTAAAACAGGCTCACATCTTGTGTTGCCCTCAAATCTACCCTAACTTTGTTTTTAAAGGAAGGAACAGATTAACAATCTGTAATGTGAAAGACTACCCTCAGAGACTTATTATTCTGTTGCCCAAGAACCACACCTCAGCCTGAAGGAGGGAAAGGGGTGACAAGGACAGTCGCATACAAAGGTATTTTCAGTGAATTTCATGGAACAAATGAGGTATGCAGTGTACACCTGCCTCTTAGGATTAATTCTCAGGTTACAGTGAAGCTCGGAAAATTGCTATTTCTTGACCTAAAAGGAGGTTAAAACACTTTCAGTGGAAATCGATTCACTTTAAGGTCTTTAGCACTGTTCATATTTTGTAAAAGTCTCTATGACAGGGCTGGTTTCAACGGGCACTTTATGTAGCGGTTGTAGGAAGCTCATCACATCCAGAGTGGGATCTGAATGAGTGTTTAACGAGATGGCCTATTTCTTTTGTTTCATTCCCAAGTTAAAAGGGGAACATGCCCCAGACTCCCAGACAGCTGGGGATATTGGGAGTCTCATACATGTCTGCTATGTAAGATGTGGCAAAACAATTGCTGGAAAAATGAAATTAATTCTTTCTGCTGCTTTTATTTTTTCTTTGCTAGGGGAATTTATGTTACACATGGCCAAGTAGCATTATGTACAATGAGGCAAATGAGGTGTGAGATCATTCAATAAAAAAAATGATAAATCATAAAAGATCATTTGGAGAAAAATGCTGTTAGCAAGAGTTTAAGGAGTATGAAGAACCTTTTGCATAGGTTTTTAGGAAATGCTAGCTCAGGTAAATTGGGACATTTATACAGTTGTTCTTCTCTTCCTTGAAAAGAGAGTGATACATTTTGAATGGAATTAAGTAAGAAATAATGCAGGCTGTCAGTCACGGACTGAGATTGGTTGGGGAAAATTGCTTTGTGAGGAAACAAAGTATAATCATGGTCATGACCAACAAATTAGAAAACAGAAGTCAAGTTATGAGAATGAGCTCACTGACTAAGATGTATGTGACCAGCGAGGGATAAAGAGCGGCTAGGTAAGCTAAACCAAAGGGAGGATGTAGAGAATGGGAAGCTTCATGCATCTCTTTGGAAGAAGGATTTGAAGAATTTGGCAGGCGAATTTGAATATGTGCATATCGAAAAGCCCAGTATGGCATAGTCAGGTATATACTTGGAAAATGTCTTGCCCAAGTACACAGAGTAACACGTATGAAAATGTTAATGATATTTTTTTTTTTTTTAAAGATTTTATTTATTAGAGACATAGTGAGAGCAGGAACAAGCAGGGGGAGTGGGAAAGGGAAAAGCAGGCTTCCCGTGGAGCAGGAAGCCCGATGTGGGACTTGATCCCAGAACCCTGGGATCATGACCTGAGCCGAAGGCAGACACTTAACGACTGAGCCACCCAGGCACCCAAGAATGTTAATGATATTTGGAGTAGAAAAGAGATGAAAACAAACTAGAAATAAGCAAATAGAAAAACAAATGGAGTATAAAATATTCTTATGAGGGCCCACTATGCAGGATTCCCCCAAACTAAACTAGTTGTACATATATTAATGTGAAGAGATCAAAATATTAACAATAAACTGAATGACTGTATAGCTCATTGCTGTTTATGCAAATAACTAAAACATGTACATACATAAATAATACATATACCTAAGAAATAAAATTTGTAGGAGGTGGATCTAAAGCACCAGCATATAAAAAGGCTGACTTTGAGGGAGGAAAATATGAACAAAAATAAAAGAGAAAAGGCCGACAAATTTGAACCAAATGAAGAGGTAAGAAAAATCTAGTTCTGTATGTCAGAAGTCAAAGTTCTATCTGTATCTACATATAAAGGATATCTATTTATATATGTATAGATATATAAAAACATATATACATACAGTATATAAAATATCTTCTGTCTTTATATATATAGAGAGAAATATATCTATATATAAAATCTGAATGGTATTGAGTTATAGTGTGGTAGTTTTGAATCCCCAGGGGAAAATCAGAAAAATTGGGGTGGTTATTCCCTAGATGAATGGAAAAGGTTGCAAGGAATGCCAGAAAAACAGATGCCTACTTCTCAAACCCTGGAAACTTGAAGAAATAAAGTGATGAGATACTGTGGAGTGATTTTGGGGAAACTAAATTTTTGGAAACAATTTTTTTCCAAGGAATCTATAAAAAGTGAAAACATTTATTGATTTTTTTAAATGATCAGGCTGATGATGGCTCTACCATTTGAGTCTCCAGAGCATTTAAGGAAACAGAATATTTGGTTGGTGAAGACAGGATGCAGTTATGTTAATGAAAGAGTTGATTTTAGCCATTCTGACTGGTATGAGGTGGTATATCAATGACTAAAATTAGCAAGTCAGGAAACAACAAATATTGGTGAGGATGCAGAGAAAGGGGAACCCTTTTATACTGCTGGTGGGAATGCAAGCTGGTACAGCCCCTCTGGAAAATAGTATGGAGGTTCCTCAAGAAGTTAAAAATAGAGCAATTGCACTACTAGGTATTTACCCCAAAGATACAAATATAGTGATCCGAAGGAGCACCTACACCCAATGTTTATAGTAACAATGTCCACAATAGCCAAACTATGGAAAGAGCTGAGATGCCCATCGACAGATGAATGGATGAAGAAGATGTGGTATATATACATATACATAATGAAATATTACTCAGCCATCAGAAAGGATGAATACTTAACATTTACATCGACGTGGATAGAATTGGAGGGGATTATGCTAAGCCAAATAAGTCAATCAGAGAAAGACAATTATCATATGGTTTCACACATATGTGGAATATAAGAAACAGCTCAGAGGATCATAGGGGAAGGGAGGGAAAACTGAATGGGAAGACATCAGAAAGAGAAATACCATGAGAGAGTCAACTATAGGAAACAAACTGTGGGTTGCTGGAGGCGAGGTGGGTGGGAGGTGGGGTAACTGGGTGATGGGCATTAAGGAGGACATGTGATGTGATAAGCATCTGGGTGTTATACGCAACTGATGATTTGTTGAACAGTGCATCTGAAACTAATGATGTATTATGTGTTGGCAAATTAAATTAAAGTTACTTTTTGTTTCAGAAGACACAATTTGGACAATTAATAGATAATTAAAGGGATTAAATAACAGTAGGATAATATTTTCTAAGTCTGCCTCTTCTAACGCAGTGGATTGGGGGTGGTAGATTGTTAATCTCTTTATTGCTTAACACCTGCTATGGATGTTGTTGATGATCTTGAGACAGGGTGGATGGAATGGCCCCCCCAAATCTTCCATCTTTAGTAGTCTGTGGCTCTATGCAAGTTAAGCTGTACCCATTTTGGAAGTTGCTGAACATGATGTGGCTTCCTCAGCAGCACTGAAGTTTTTATATTGAGAGATAATTTTTTTTAATTGATAAGTTTGTAAGTCCTAACAGTCTTTATTTTTTAAGATTTTATTTATTCATTTGACATAGAGAGAAAGAGCACAAGCAGGGGGAGCAGCGGGCAGAAGGAGAGGGAGAAGCAGACTCCCTGCTGAACAGGGTGCCCGATGAGGGGCTCCATCCCAGGACCCTGGGATCATGACCTGAGCCGAAGGCAGACACTTAACCAACTGAGCCACCCAGGAGCCCCAGTCCCAACAGTCTTATTCATTGAGAGATCTTGGTATATGATTTTCCTCCCCTGTGATTCATGGTGCATCATCTTTACAGTAGTCACCTAAATAACTCAGATAATTAGAGAAAAGCTATATGAACAGAAAACCTGTCCCCTATGATCACCCACACTAGAAATACAGATGACAGCCTCTTCTAATCTTGAATGTCTAATTTAAAAAAATATTTTTCTATTACCAATTCAGAGTTGAGACTTTGCTGACTGCTTCAGGAAAACACCAAAACTATAACGCAAGTGTCATTTTAAAAAGGAGTTGTAGAGCTATTTTACTGCTCTCCAAGGGATAGGGATGTGGGAAAGAACTCTTTATGTTTCAGAAAAATGAGACATATGATCTGACATCCTGGGGAAGCACCTAAAAGCTTGTAGGTATTCTGAGAGACAATTCCCAAGTGATGAGGGACAGGAGTTGAAGTTATCAGAGAGAGAACAGATTTGAGAATATTAATTTTAGAGGAATGATAGTTCTGAAAGAACTGTGGGTTGAAAAATCTGGCATTATAATTGCTAATTCACATGTGAGTCACCTGTTTCTAAATTCCTGTACATTATATATCTTTAAATGTATATGTCTTTAAAAAGTGCACATCCTTGCTTTATGGCATTCCCCTCCTTTAACTGGGACAAAGATGATAGCATTATCTAGACATTAACATATAATATATTACTTGTTTCAGAGGTACAGGTCTATGATTTGTCAGTCTTACACAATTCACAGCACTCACCATAGCACATACCCTCCCCAATGTCCATCATCAGCCGTCCCGTCCCCCCAACCCCCCTCCACTCCAGCAACCCTCAGTTTCTTTCCTGAGATTAAGAGTCTCTTATGGTTTGTCTCCCTCTCTGGTTTCGTCTTGTTTCATTTTTCCCTCCCTTCCCCTATGATCCTCTGTCTTGTTTCTCAAATTCCTCATATCAGTGAGATCATATGATAGTTGTCTTTCTCTGATGGACTTATTTCGCTTAACATAATACCCTCTAGTTCCATCTATGTCATTGCAAATGGCAGGATTTCATTCTTTCTGATGGCTGAGTAATATTCCATTGTGTGTGTGTATATATATATGTGTGTGTGTATATATATATATGTGTATACACACACACACCCCCCCCCACATCTTCTTTATCCATTCATCTGTTGATGGACATCTAGACTCTTTCCATAGTTTGGCTATGTGGACATTGCTGCTATAAACATTGGGGTGCATGTGCCCCTTTGGATCACTACATTTTTATCTTTGGGATAAATACCCAGTAGTGCAATTGCTGAGTCATAGGGTAGCTCTATTTTCAACTTTTTGAGGAATCTCCATACTGTTTTCCAGAGTGGCTGCACCAGCTTGCATTCCCTAGACATTTCTTAATTGCTTTAGTTCTAGCTCTGCGAGGAAACTATATCCTTGTTCTGGCACCCTGAAGATGACACAATGTAATTACTTCCTGTTTTGATCAGGTCTTTAAAAGGAGGTAGCCTCCGACACCAAGATCATGGTGGTCAGGAACCAAGATGCTATCATTGGAGACACAGGTTCCTGAGTGTGACTTCCTGTGGAAGGATGATCAGAGTCTGCATGTGCCATGGGTCTGAGTGAACTGCTTATCAAGAAATGTGTTATCTGTGCAAAACACAAAGCTGGCTGGATGTAAAAATAAAACACATATGATGTATACATAGGAAATTTATCAATATATTTACAACTATATATTATTTGTATGTATGAAATTGGTCTAGCAAAGGAACTCCTGGGGTGTAGGCTAAGTAACAATGAGGTGAATTCTCTTGGTATGGGATGCTTGTTTCCCATTCCTAATGCTGCCTTCCATGGGAAGGGAGCTCAATCCGTCTTGCCTTTCCTCTACCTTTTACTCACTTTGTCCTAGAGGAGGTATAATAATTTCTCAACTGGCAAAACTGGGGAGAAAAAGCCATTCCTGGTCCAGCTCCCCTTTTTTTCTCTTACCATCTGGTCATAAGGGTCATAAATCCTTCCCATCTCCTCTCACCAATGGTCTCCCTAGGTCCAGAATTGCTGCCAACAGAGAGTCTATTTAATTCTGAAGTTCAATATTTGGAAACCCATATGGCCTCATCCTAAGCTGTATCTTCCCAAAGCTGTTAGCAGAAATGATAGCCATAATTTGACCTTCCATTAGCCTTAACGGTTTGTCTTCTCAGTTTATTCAGAACCTAGCATGAGGGTGAGAGGTACCACCACGGAGGGGTTAAAAGGCCTCATGTTTCAACATACAAGTTTAAAGTGACTCTGAGAGCTCATGCTAGGTTGCATGTTAGAAACAGCTGCTCCTCCTTTTCTCAGGAAGAGGAGTGTGCCCCTGAGTTCAGTGACTCATAGGACAGAAAGCTTTTTATCCCAAGCAAGATGGCTGCAACTCTCTTTGGACCCTAGGTTCTATATGTGCTGGGTTTACCAACAATTCCTCTGAACAGTTAACATATAAACCAAGACTGTCTCACACCTAAATACTCTGCTACCTTCCCACTGACCTGTGTATATTCTTGTGCCTGTCTTATAAGAAGGGAGAGGAACAGGGAAGCAGAGCCCTTCCCTCAATAAGACACAGATGCATCTCACATGATAGTGGTATCTTAACTTTATTACATTTTCAAACTGATTTTTATAATCTGTACTGTGTTCAGATTATACACATCTGTACTATGTTCAGTTTTCACCAACCATGCACGAGATTTCCAGTTATACATTTTCACAAGCACTTTGTAGTAATATCAGTCTTTAAAATTTTAGCTGTTCTAGTAGATTATGTTGCTATGGTGATTTTAGTGTAGTTGTATAGTGTTACCTTATGGTGGTTTTAATTTGCATTTACCTAGTGATGAAAGAACTTTCACAGCTTTTTACATATGTGCATATATCTTCCTTGAAGAAGTAAGTTCAAACCTCTGATTTTTTAAAATTTTTATTTTTTTCCTGCTTTTAAAAAATTGCATAGCTTGTCTTAGTATTAATTTTGAGGTTTTTAAAATTACACATTCTGGATACAAGTCCTTTGTAATACATATATTTTGTAAATATTAACTCCCAGTCAGTGGTTGACTTTTGTTTCCTAACTGAATCATTCAAAGAAAATAAAGTTATAATTTTGATGAAGATTTGATGAAGGCCAATTTATCAATTTTTTTTCATGGTTTGTGCTTTTTAAATCTTATCTGAGAAATTGTTGTGTTACCCAAACCTTCAAAGATTTTTGCCTATCTTGTAAAGGTTTTATAATTTTAGCTTTTATATTTAGGTGTGTGATATATTTTAAGTTATTTTCATATGCTGTGTAAGATATGTGTCTTTATTTTCACACGACATGGGTAACTAATTGTTCCAGCATCATTTATTGGAAAAAGTGTCCTTTTACCATTGGATTACTTTGGCATTTTTGTTGAATAGTAATTGACTATATATGTTGGGTCTATTGCTGGACTCTGTTTTGTTCCATTGCTATGTATTTATGTTTTCTTTGTTCCAAAACCACATTCTCTTGACTACTATGATTTTATAGTAAGTCTTAAAATCAGATAGTGTAAGTGCTCCAATTTTACTCTTCATTTAAAAATTATTTTGGCTATTCTACATTCTTTGCATTTCTACCTAAATTTTAGAATTGCAATGCCAATTTCTTTAAGACCAGGTGAGACTTTGTTTGGGATTGCCCTGACTCTATGTATAAATCTGCAAAGAACTAACATTTTGACAATATTAAGATTTCTGATTCAGGAATGTATATAGCTCTCCATTTATTTTTCTTTAATTTCTTTCAGTAATGTTTTATAGTGTTTAGTGGATAGATCCTGCATATATTTTTCTAGCTGGATCCCCCAAAATTTTAAATTTTGATGTTATGGAAGTGTTTGTCAATTTCAATTTCCAATTATTTGTTGCTAGTAGGAGAAAAACAATTGATTTTTGTGTATTGTGAATTTTATATCATTGGTTGCTGGATTTTGTTGTATTCCTTCAAAGACTGTTGGATTTTATTATAGTACATAACAAAATTAATTTAAACCCATTAGATCTTTTTGAAAATTATTTTTAAGCTTTGTTATGATATTCCCCAAATGATCTTTAACCAAGGCTTTGATCCCCATTAATAAGGTGATACTCTTCTGAGGATTCTTTTTTTTTTTTTTTTTAAGATTTTATTTATTTATTAGAGAGAGAGAGCACAAGCAGGGGAGCTGCAGAGGGAGAGGGAGAAGCAGACTTCCCACTGAGCAGGGAGCCCAACATGGGGCTCTATCCCAGGACCCTGACTAAGCTGAAGGCAGATGCTTAACCCACTGAGCCACCCAGGTGCCCCTCTTCTGAGGATTCTGTCAACACTTCAGGTATCACAAAGTCTTTCAACTCTAACTGGTTCAAAGGTTAGCTATTCCTAGTGCTCCATATGAACTCCAGAAATTGTTCTTCCTACTGCTTTCTCATTGTTCTTACTCTGGCATCAGTTTTCTCTCCCTCATTCACAGATCAGCAGTTAGCTACATCTTCAAGGGGAGATTGCTCTCTTTCTGTACAGTTTTCTCCTTTCCCAGATAGTGCCTCACAAATTCTAGCCATTCTGTTTCCTCAGCTCAGTGAGACCACTGTGCTCCTTTGGGTTGCTCCTCTTTGTGCTGTGGCCAAGAACATTCTCTAGGCAATAGGGTGATGCAATCTTTGGGCTCCCGTTATTTGTCTTCTTTTCTCAGGGATCATCATCCCAAGCTGCCTGTGTTCAGTGTCTGAAAACAGTTACTTAATGCATTGTATTTTGTTGAGTTTTGTAGTTGTTTCCTGTGGGAGAGAAATTGCTGCAGCTGTTTGTCTTTCATGGGAAGAGGCAGAAATCAATACTTTTTTGACCTTTTAAATATCCTAGAGAGAAGATATCTATGACTTTTGTGCAGAAAGCTGAACTAGGAACCTCATGGTGGCTTGTTCTGGAAGAACTGACACCACCCTCCACCAAGTTTCAGCGTACTCTCTTTCCTCTTGGTATGGGACAAAATAACTTTTTTTGATTAGTATGGGGTCTAAACTTATTACAAGTCCTTTGAGCCTTCCTTGAAGAAGAGGGATAAATCTCAGGATGACAAAATACGGCATCTTTACTCTAGAGAGGAGAACAAGGAGCTGGATGGATTTTAAGATTGTGTTCTCTGTGCCTGCTCAAGATATGATTGTCCTGGTTCCTAATAAAAGGAGACACATATTTTTATCCTGTGATCCCTATGCAGGCATGATACTGCATGATCAGTTCTAGAGATAACTTCACAAAAGAGCAGTTGAACAAATTTCAGGACACATTGTATCTGTACCACTATATACAGTCATGAATTTAGCAAGTATCTACCCCAAGGAGCTGACCTAATGGAAAGCAATTTCTGAAATCAAGCAAGTGATGGCATCCCACAAGAAGAAAATTTACTGATTTTTTTTTAACCTCAGCTGAACATTATTTATATTTAATTTGAGTTCCTTCCTAGTCTTGTTTGTCTAGGGACATGATGTGGAAATAAGCATATTTAATAAATGCAATCGTGTTTTATTAACAACACTATCAAAATCATGAGTTGGCAGCAGCGTATGTGTGAAATGTGACTGGTTTAAGCATGGTTTGATGTAAAATTTACCCATATCCTGGCTTTGCACACTGGCTCTTTCATTACTCATCGGTGTGACAGTGGACAACTGTCATTCTCTCTATCCTTCACGTTCTTTACCTGAAACATATCTTGGTTGGTCTAGATCAACAGTTTGCAAAAGCACAAGGGATGGAAGTGGGAAGTGGTTTAAATCATTAAAGTTGGTAATGGGCTCCTTTAAATAGGGCAGCTGGAGATTGCCCATGTTTAGGGAACAGTTAGTTGCAATGAGGTGTTCTCATTAACATAGCTCATCGTTAGCTCAAAGCCTATGGTCATTTTCTATATAAACTTCTGAGTACTGCTTTATCTACATCCCTTAAGTTTTTAAAAAAAATTTTTTTATTATTATGTTATGTTAATCACCATACATTACATCATTAGTTTTTGATGTAGTGTTCCATGATTCATTGTTTGCGTATAACACCCAGTGCTCCATGCAGAATGTGCCCTCTTTAATACCCATCACCAGGCTAACCCATCCTCCCACACCCCTCCCCTCTAGAATCCTCAGTTTGTTTTTCAGAGTCCATCATCTCTCAAGGTTCGTCTCCCCCTCCAATTTCCCCCCCCTTCATTCTTCCCCTCCTATTTTTTTTTAACATATATTATTTGTTTCAGAGGTACAGAACTGAGATTCAACAGTCTTGCACAATTCACAGCACTAACCATAGCACATACCCTCCCCAATGTCTATCACCCAGCCACCCCATCCCTCCCACCCCCCACCACTCCAGCAACCCTCAGTTTGTTTCCTGAGATTAAGAATACCTCATATGAGTGAGGTCATATGATACATGTCTTTCTCTAGTTGACTTATTTCGCTCAGCATAACACCCTCCAGTTCCATCCACGCCATTGCAAATGGCAAGATTTCATTCCTTTTGATGGTTGCATAATATTCCATTGCATATATATACCACTTCTTCTTTATCCATTCATCTGTCAATGGACATCTTGGCTCTTTCCACAGTTTGGCTATTGTGGACATTGCTGCTATAAACATTGGGGTGCATGTACCCCTTCGGATCCCTACATTTGTATCTTTGGGGTAAATACCCAGTAGTGCAATTGCTAGATCGTATGGTAGCTCTATTTTCAACTTTTTGAGGAACCTCCGTACTGTTTTCCAGAGTGGCTGCACCAGCTTGCATTCCCACCAACAGTGTAGGAGTGTTCCCCTTTCTCCGCATCCCTGCCTACATCTGTCATTTCCTGATTTATTAATTTTAGCCATCCTGACTGGTGTGAGGTGATTATCTCATTGAGATTTTGATTTTGATTTCCCTGATGCCGAGCGATATTGAGCACTTTTTCATGTGTCTGTTGGCCATTTGGATGTCTTCTTTGGAAAAATGTCTGTTCATGTCTTCTGCCCAATTCTTGACTGGATCATTTGTTCTTTGGGTGTTGAGTTTAAGAAGTTCTTTATAGATTTTTGATACTAGCCCTTTATCTGATATGTCATTTGCAAATATCTTCTCCCATTCTGTCGGTTGTCTTTTGGTTTTGTTGACTGTTTCTTTTGCTGTGCAAAAGCTTGTTATCTTGATGAAGTCCCAATAGTTCATTTTTGCCCTTGCTTCCCTTGCCTTTGGCGATGTTTCTAGGAAGAAGTTGCTGTGGCTGAGGTCAAAGAGGTTGCTGCCTGTGTTCTCCTTTAGGATTTGGATGGACTCCTGTCTCACATTGAGGTCTTTCAACCATTTGGAGTTCTATTTTTGTGTGTGGTGTAAGGAAATGGTCCAGTTTCATTCTTCTGCATGTGGCTGTCCAATTTTCCCAACACCATTTGTTGAAGAGACTGTCTTTGTTCCATTGGACATTCTTTCCTGCTTTGTCAAAGATGAGTTGACCATAGAGTTGAGGGTCCATTTCTGGGCTCTCTATTCTGTTCCATTGATCTATGTGTCTGTTTTTGTGCCAGTACCATGCTGTCTTGATGATGACAGCTTTGTAATAGAGCTGGAAGTCCGGAATTGTGATGCCGCCGGCTTTGCTTTTCTTTTTCAACATTCCTCTGGCTATTCGGGGTCTTCTCTGGTTCCATACAAATTTTAGGATGATTTGTTCCATTTCTTTGAAAAAAGTGGGTGGTATTTTGATGGGGATTGCATTGAATGTGTAGATTGCTCTGGGTAGCATTGACATCTTCACAATATTTGTTCTTCCAATCCATAAGCATGGAATGTTTTTCCATTTCTTTGTGTCTTCCTCAATTTCTTTCATGAGTATTTTATAGTTTTCTGAGTACAGATTCTTTGCCTCTTTGGTTAGATTTATTCCTAGGTATCTTATGGTTTTGGGTGCAATTGTAAATGGGATCGACTCCTTCATTTCTCTTTCTTCTGTCTTGTTGGTTTATAGGAATGCCACTGATTTCTGTGCATTGATTTTATATCCTGCCACTTTAGTGAATTTCTGTATGAGTTCTAGCAGTTTTGGGGTAGAGTCTTTTGGGTTTTCCACATAAAGTGTCATATCATCTGCAAAGAGTGAGAGTTTGACTTCTTCTTTGCCGATTTGGATGCCTTTGATTTCTTTTTGTTGTCTGATTGCTGTGTCTAGGACTTCTAATACTATGTTAGATGAGTTGACCATAGAGTTGAGGGTCCATCTCAACTCTATGCCAGTCCACTAGCACTGGTGATAGTGGACATCCCTGCCGTGTTCCCCATCTTAGGGGGAAAGCTCTCAGTTTTTCCCTATTGAGAATGATATTCGCTGTGGGTTTTTCGTAGATGGCTTTTATGATATTGAGATATGTACCCTCTATCCCTATACTCTGAAGAGTTTTGATCAAGAAAGGATGCTGTACTTTGTCAAATGCTTTTTCTGCATCGCTTGAGAGGATCATATGGTTCTTGTTCTTTCTTTTATTAATGTATTGTATCACATTAATTGATTTGCGGATGTTGAACCAACCTTGCAGCCCAGGGATAAATTCCACTTGGTCGTGGTGAATAATCCTTTTAATGTACTGTTGGATCCTATTGGCTAGTATTTTGGTGAGAATTTTTGCATCCATGTTCATCAAGGATATTGGTCTGTAATTCTCCTTTTTGATGGGGTTTTTATCTGGTTTTGGGATCAAGGTAATGGTGGCCTCATAAAACGAGTTTGGAAGTTTTCTTTCCATTTCTGTTTTTTGGAACAGTTTCAGAAGAATAGGTATTAATTCTTCTTGAAATGTTTGGTAGAATTCCCCTGGGAAGCCATCTGGCCCTGGGCTTTTGTTTGTTGGGAGATTTAAAAAAAAATTTTTTTATTGTTATGTTAATCACCATACATTAATCTCAGGAAACAAACTGAGGGTTGCTGGAGTGGGGGGTGGGATGGGAGGGATGGGATGACTGGGTGATGGACACTGGGGAGGGTATGTGCTCTGGTATGCGCTGTGAATTGTGCAAGACTGTTGAATCTCAGATCTGTACCTCTGAAACAAATAATGCAATATATGTTAAGGAAAAAAAAAAGAAGATCGCAGGAGGGGAAGGAGGAAGGGGGGGAAATCAGAGGGGGAGACGAACCATGAGAGACGATGGACTCTGAAAAGCAAACTGAGGGTTCTAGAGGGGAGGGGGGGTGGGGGGATGGGTTAGCCTGGTGATGGGTATTAGGGAGGACACGTTCTGCA
The DNA here is from genome assembly GCF_011800145.1 of Mirounga leonina. Classification (NCBI taxonomy): domain Eukaryota; kingdom Metazoa; phylum Chordata; class Mammalia; order Carnivora; family Phocidae; genus Mirounga; species Mirounga leonina. The sequence goes on along the minus strand of NW_023270615.1, from coordinate 1,194,322 downwards.
TGGAGCACTGGGTGTTATGCACAAACAATGAATCATGGAACACTACATCTAAAACTAATGATGTTTGATGACTGCTTCAATTTCCTTAGTGGTTATAGGTCTGTTCAAGTTTTCTATTTCTTCCTGGTTGTTTTGGTAGTTGATACATCTGTAGGAATGCATCCATTTCTTCCAGATTATCTAATTTGCTGGCATATAGTTGCTCATAATATGTTCTTATAATTGTTTGTATTTCTTTGGTGTTGGTTGTGATCTCTCCTCTTTCATTCATGATTTTGTTGATTTGGATCATTTCTCTTTTCTTTTGGATAAGTCTGGCCAGGGGCTTATCAATCTTGTTAATTCTTTCAAAGAACCAGCTCCTAGTTTCATTGATCTTTTCTACTCTTCTTTTGGTTTCTATTTCATTGATTTCTGCTCTGATCTTTAGTATTTCTCTTCTCCTGCTGGGTTTAGGCTTTATTTGCTGTTCTTTCTCCAGCTCCTTTAGGTGTAGGGTTAGGTTGTGTATTTGAGACCTTTCTTGTTTCTTGAGAAAGGCTTGTATTGCTATATACGTTCTTCTTAGGACTGCCTTTGCTGTATCCCAAAGATTTTGAATAGTTGTGTTTTCATTTTCATTGGTTTCCATGAATTTTTTTAATTCTTCTTTAATTTCCTGGTTGACCCATTCATTCTTTAGTAGGATGCTCTTTAGCCTCCATGTATTTGAATTCTTTTTGACTTTCCTCTTGTGATTGAGTTCTAGTTTCAAAGCATTGTGGTCTGAAAATAGGCAGGGAATTATCCCAGTCTTTTGGTACCGGTTAAGACCTGATTTGTGACCTAGGATGTGATCTATTCTGGAGAATGTTCCATGGGCACTAGAGAAGAATGTGTATTCTGTTGCTTTGGGATGGAATGTTCTGAATATATCTGTGAAGTCCGTTTGGTCCAGTGTGTCATTTAAAGTCTTTATTTCCTTGTTGATCTTTTGCTTAGACGATCTGTCCATTTCAGTGAGGGGGTGTTAAAGTCCCCCACTATTATTGTATTGTTGTCAATGTGTTTCTTTGCTTTTGTTATTAATTGGCTTATATAATTGGCTGCTCCCATATTAGGGGCATAGATATTTACAATTGTTAGATCTTCTTGTTGGATAGACCCTTTAAGTAGGATATAGTGTCCTTCCTCATCTCTTATTACAGTCTTTGGTTTAAAATCTAATTTGTCTGATATAAGGATTGCCACCCCATCTTTCTTTTGGTGTCCATGAGCATGGTAAATGGTTTTCCACCCCCTCGCTTTCAATCTAGGGGTGTCTTTGGGTCTAAAATGAGTCTCTTGCAGACAGCATATTGATGGGTCTTGTTTTTTTATCCAATCTGATAGCCTGTGTCTTTTGATTGGGGCATTGAGCCCATTTACATTCAGGGTAACTATTGAAAGATAGGAAGTTAGTGCCATTGTATTGCCTGTAAGGTGACTGTTACTGTATATTGTCTGTGTTCCTTTCTGGTCTATGTTGCTTTTAGGCTCTCTCTTTACTTAGAGGACCCCTTTCAATATTTCTTGTAGGGCTGGTTTTGTGTTTGCAAATTCCTTTAGTTTTTGTTTGTCCTGGAAGCTTTTTATCTCTCCTATTTTCAATGACAGCCTAGCTGGATATAGTATTCTTGGCTGCATATTTTTCTCATTAGTGCTCTGAATATATCCTGCCAGTCCTTTCTGGCTTGCCAGGTCTCTGTGGATAGATCTGTTGCCAGTCTAATGTTTCTACCAATGTAGGTTACATATCTCTTCTCCCGAGCTGCTTTCAGGATTTTCTCTTTGTCTCTGAGACTCGGGGTTTTGACCTATTTTTATTGATTTTGAGAGGGGTTCTCTGTGCCTCCTGGATTTTGATGCCTGTTTCCTTCCCCAAATTAGGGAAGTTCTCTGCCATAATTTGCTCCAATATACCTTCTGTCCCTCTCTCTCTTTCTTCTTCTTCTGGGATCCCAATTTTTATAATGTTGTTTCATCTTATGGTATCACTTATCTCTCAAATTCTGCCCTTGTGATCCGGTAGTTGTTTATCTCTCTTTTTCTCAGCTTCTTTATTTTCCATCATTTGGTCTTCTATATCACTAGTTCTCTCTTCTGCCTCATTATCCTAGCAGTTAGAGCCTCCATTTTTGATTGCACCTCATTAATAGCCTTTTTGATTTTGACTTGGTTAGATTTTAGTTCTTTTATTTCTCCAGAAAGGGTTTCTCTAATATCTTCCATGCTTTTTTCAAGTCCAGCTAGTATCTTTAAAATCATCATTCTGAACTCTAGTTACAACATCTTACTAATGTCTGTATTGTTTAGGTCCCTGGCAGTCGGTACTGCCTCTTGTTCTTTTTGTTGAGGTGATTTTTTCCGTCTTGTCATTTTATCTTCCAGAAAGTGGTCGCTTTTCTGTTCAGAGAATTGTTGCTATTCTTTTCTTTGATCTCCTGTTGAGTTCGTAGGTGCTTAGAATGGTTTGATCCCTATCCAGTTGAATTCCTGGGACCAGAGGAAATCCAGGTCTCCTACTCCTCTGCCATCTTGCCAATGCTACGTTATATCCCTTAAGTTTTGGTATATCATGCCTTTATGTTCTTTCATCTCAGAGTATTTTCTAATTATCCTTATAATTTCTTCTTAACCTCTTGGTTAGTTTGGTATATACTGTTTAATTTCCACATATTTGTGAATTGTTGAAATCCTTCTGTTATTGATTTCTTATTTCATTGTGGTCATACTTAATATAATTTCATTTCTTTTACATATATTAAAGCTTGTCTTACAACCTAACATATGGCCAATCTTTAAAAATGTTCTATGTGCACTTGAGAAGAGTGTGTATCCTGCTGTTGTTGCGCCTCTATTACCTATTATTCATACTATTAAGTAATATATTATGTAATAAAATTTTTACTAATCTACACATTGAAATTTTTGAAAGAATTTCCTTCTTTCTTAAAAAACGTTAATAGTTTAGAGCAGTTTGAGGTTTACAAAGATATAGCTACAGAGATTTCCCATATACCCATGCACCTACACATGCATAGCTGTCCCCATTATCCACATAACTCACCGGTTTTTTTTTTTTAACCAGGGATGTGCTATGTGACACATCATAACCATTTGAAGTCCAGTTTGCCTTAGGATTCACCCTTGGTGGTGTACATTCTTTGGGGTTGGAACAATGTATAATGACATATATCCATATTATGGTATCCTACTGAGGACTTTCACTGCCTTAAAAATTCTCTGTACTCTGCCTATCTGCCCCTACCCCCAAACTGACAGCTACTGATCTTTTTACTTCTTCCATAGTTTTACGTTTTTCAGAATATTATATGGTTAGAATAATATGGTATGTAGCCTTTTCAGATTGGCTTTTTTTCACTTAGTAATATGCATTTAAGTTTCCTTCATGTCTTTTCATGGCTTAATAGCTCATTTCTTTTTAGTGCTGAATAATATTCCATTGTCAGGATGTATCACAGTTCATTTAGTCATTCACCTCCTGAAGGGTAGCTTGGTTGCTTCCAAGTTTGAGCAATTATGAATAAAGCTGCTATAAACATCTGTGTGAAGTTTTTTGTGTGGACATGAGTTTTCAGATCCTTTGGGTAAATGCCAAGAACTATTATTGCTAGATCCTATGGTAAGAATATATTTAGTTTTGTCTGAAACTGCCAAACTATCTTCCAGAGTGGCTGTACCATTTTGCGTTCCCATTAGCAATATATAAGGGTGCTGTTTGTCCATAGTCTTGCCAGCATTTGGTATTGTCAGTGTTCTGGATTTTGGCCATTCTAATAGATACACAGTAGTATCTCATTGTTTTACATTGTATTTGCCTTTTGACATATGACGTGGAGCATCTTTTCATATGCTTTTGCCATCTGTGTAACTTCTTTGGTGAAGTGTCTGGTAAGGTCTTCTGCACATTTTTTAAATTGGGTTCTTTTCTTATTGTTGAGATTTAAGAGTTATTTGTACATTTTGGATAACAGTCTTTTATGAGATGTGTCTCTTGCAAATATTTTCCCGGTTTGTAGTTATCTTTTCATTCTCTTGATATTATCTTTCACAGAACAGACATTTTATTGAAGCCCATCTTATCAATTATTTCTTTTGTCGATCATGCCTTTGGTCTTAGAAGGCGTCACCGTACCTTTTAGGTTTTCTCTTATGTAATCATCTAAGAGTTTTATCATTTTGCATTTTACATTTATGTCTTGGATCCATTTTGAGTTAATTTTTGTGAAGAATAAAGTCTGTGTCTAGATTCTTTTTTTTTTTTTTTTTTTTTTGCATGTTGATGTCCAGTTATTACAGCACCATTTGTTGGAGACTATTTTTGCTTCGCTCCATTGTATTGCCTTACCTCTTTTGTCAAAGATCAGTTGAGTAGATTTATGGGGGGGGGTCTATTTCTGGGCTCTTTATTCTGTTCCACTGATCTATTTGACTGTTTTGTTGCCAATACTATCCTGTTTGGGTTACTATAATTTTATATGAAATCTTAAAGTTGGTTGGCATCAGTCTTCTAACTTTGTTCCTCTTCTTCAATGTTGTATTGGCTATTCTGGGTCTTATGTTCTCCACGTAAACTTTGTAATTAGTTTTTGATATCCACAAAATAACTTTCTGGGATTATGACTGGAATTGCATTGAATCTATAGAATCAAGTTGGGAAGAACTGACAACTTGATAATATTGAGTCTTCTTATTCATGAACATGAAATATATCCCCATTTACTTAGTTCTTTGATTTCAATCATTGAGTATTGTAGTCCTCATTTAGATCATTTACGTATTTTGTTAGATTATACCTAAATATTTCTTTTTCTGTGACAGTGTAAATGGTGTTGTGTTTTTAATTTCAAGTTTTACTTGTTTATTTTTATATATAGGAAAACAATTGATTTTTGTGTAATAAGCATGTGTCTTATAACCTTAATTGCTTATTAGTTCTAAGCATTTTTGTTGTTTTTCTTGTAGATTCTTTCAGATTTTTCATGCTGATGATCATGCTACCTGTGAATGAAGACTGTTTTATATCTTCCTTCCCAATCTGTATACCTTTTATTTTGTTTTCTTGCCTTATTGCATTAGCAAGGACTTCCAGTATGATGTTGAAAGGGGTTATGAGAGGGGATTTCCTTCCCTTATACTTTATTTTGGTGAGAATGCTTTGAGTTTCTCATCATTAAGTATGATGTTGGCTATACGTTTTTTGTAGGTATTCTTAAGTTGAAAAATGTCCTCCCTATTCCTAATTTACTGAGAGCTCTTATTATGAATTGGTATTGTATTTTGTCAGATATTTCTTCTGCATCTATTGATATGATCATGTGATTTTTCCTTTTTGGTCTGTTGATATAATGGATTACATTTATTTTTGAATGTTGAACCAGCCTTGCATACTTGGGATCAATTCCACTGGTCATGGTGTACAAATCAAATTTTTTAACCTAAATTTGCACTAGAAATGATTTTGAAAATTTGTGTTTTGAAAGATGTGAATGGGGTTTATGAAAAAAACTGCTCAGGAAACACTGGACCAGTCAGTCTGAGTCTTCACATGAGTATATATTTGGGGCCAATTTTTGGTCCAGCAGAAACTCAGCCTCTTGTCAAGGAAGAGAAATGAGGATGTGCAATAAACAAAATTGTAATCATTTTCACTCCCTTAGGAAAAACAGGTTATAAAACTATTTATTTATAAGCATTCTTCTAATTCCTATTCTATGTAGGTTTTTATATTTGACATTCATGGTTAAGTTAAATGTTTTTATCTATTACTTAGAGTGTGATGTTGGTTTTCTCAAATGCAAGTTCTGCTGTCAAGGACAAATTACCTAATCCTGCCTCCAATTCAATATAGAATGAGACCAAAATGTGGATACAAATGTAGAACAGATAAACCAGGGGGTCAGAAACTAGTAATAGATTTACTACTTCTTATAATTTCTTGGACTGTAGACAATCATTTACACTGCTCTGTGCCTTAGTTTCCCATTTTGTTTAATTGGGAAAATATCATCTGAAATATCAGGGAGATTGATGACTTTTTAATCTAGATCTTTTTTATATTATGTGTTGGGACTATCATCATATAACTTCAAGGCAAAAGTATTTCCTGATTACATATTTCACTTTCTTTTCCAAGTGTGTACAGACTTTTGTCTTAATTTTCAATTTAGGGGCATTTCTATTTTCCTTAAACACACTTTTTAGTGCTAATAATGTAACTGTGATATTCTTTAAAATCAGTGGAAGTTATAGAGTCACAACAAGAAAATGAAGAGAAAAATGAAGAAATTTAGGCCTGTATACTTCTTTGTATATTGTGTCTTTTTAAATACTGATCCTCTTACTAACCCAGACAAGTTTCAGGAGAGATTAAGTAGAAGACAAACTTGTCTTTCCTAACTTTATTTACATCTTTTATTTTTCCCTCCAAAAATCTGATACACCTTCTGGTATATTGTGTCTTAGTGCTTTGCTGCCCTCAGACTAGCACTGTGTTTACTGGTCCATTCATTTATCCATTCAAGAAGTATTTATTGAGCAACTGCTAGGTGCCAGGCTTACATTAGGCTCCTAAGATCTTACAGTGAATAAAAGAGACAGAAGTCTTTCTTTCAAGAACCTAATATTTTCTGGGTGAATCCACACACTAAATACAAACATATATTATCTTAGGCAGTACTCAGAGCTAAAGAAAAATGAAGCAGAGCAAGGAGGTTAGAAAAGAGCATCAATGGAGTGGGTGTCATTTTATATAGGGTTGTTAGGAAGGACTTCTCTGATAAGATGATGGTAGAGTGGACATACGAAAAAGTGAAGGGGTGAGACATGAAGATATCTGTAGAAAGAATATTCCAGACAAAGGGAATAGCAAGTGCAGAGCCTAACTCCATTGGAAGCTTGACATGTGCAAGGACTAACAAATAGTCTGATGTGGCTGGGGCAGAGAGATAGAAGGGGAAAGAGTGGGAGATGAGGCAAAGAGGTAGCAGGTGGCCAGATGATGGAGGGTCTTGGAGGACATTGTATGAAATTAGGCTCCTTTGCAGATTGAGGTGGGAAACCATTGGAGTATTTTGAGTAGAGCAGTGACATATCTAACATATTAAATAACTCATTTGGCTGTAGTGTGGAGATTAGCTTGTAGGGACTGTGGTTTCAGTAGTGCCGTTCGAATGGTACACTTCCTGGCCCTGTTGTACGGGGAGCCATGTATCTGTGATTGGTCAATGCATTGTGAATAATGGGACCATGATTCACTTTCGGGTTGGAGAATCTGATTTCTGTTGTGTAAAACTCTGTAATTTTACTTTACTACAGCAACTGGGGAATTTAGACAGTGACTGCTCTGTCATTGAGAGTGAAGACCAGGGGTGCCTGGGTGGCATAGTTGGTTGAGCATCTGACTCTTGATTTTGGCTCAGATCATGATCTTGGGGCCCTGGGATTAGCCATGTGTGGGGCTCTGCACTCAATGGGGGAGTCTGCTTAAGGATTCTCTCTCTCCCTCTCTCTCTCTCCCCTCACCCCACTTGTGCTCTCTCTTTCTCTCTCAAATTAAAAAAAAAAAAAAGAGTGAAGACCACATGGAGTAGAGCCCCTGGCTGACCTGCAATGGACATATGATGTGAGTGAGAAATAAACCATACTGTTTTAAGCCATTGAGCATTTAAGGTAGTTAATTTGGTAATTCAAAGTAGGATGCTGCCATAATAAAAAAATATAAAATATGTGCATTATCTTAGGGACTAGATGTAGACAGCAAGATTATTATCAGAATCCAGAAGGATGGTATTTCATGTTTTGCAATGGCAAGTTATTTGGTAAGATCTTTGATAATATGGAAGGCAGATCAAGTAGCCCCAGGGAAGGACTCTGGAAAACTAAATATTAATAGTGTGTGTTCACTGATGTTGGCTATGTTTCATAAAATAACACACACAGAGATGACCTTAGAAAAGAATATCCCAATTCGTAAGCATGAATGAAAGGGATTAGAGAGTATTCACAAATTTGGCAGTATGTAGGGCTGTAAGACACTCATTCTCAACACCAAATAGTGAAAGATAGAGCTGAGAAATGCTTTGAGGGATAAAATTCAATTAAAATTGAGACTTACAGAAATGATCAAATCAAAAGTCTAGCTGCCCCACTCATTGTTAAAACCTCTCTATGGATTAAGTAATGACCAGAAAATGATTTTAACTGGGCAAAAAACTTAGAAAATAAAACAAGACTGAAAGTCCAACTATCTCACAGAAGTGAACAAGTCCAAGGTGTTCACCACTCAGTCTGGAAGTAAGGGGTTGGAAAAACAAAGAAATATAGTAAATTAAGTCTGATAGGAAAACAGAACAAAACACAACTGTGTTTGTGGCTTTTGGTTCATGAGCTGACTACCTACCATCCAATGGGTAAGAAGTCTACTAAGCTTTTCAGACTGTTGTACCATCAAAGAAACCAAGAGCTAGGCTATCCTGTCTCTCACTGTTGGAGACCATGATCCATGAGCCCCCAACATCCTACAAGCAGGAAATACAAAATGTAAGTATAAAACGTGCTTCGTCCCCAGGGATACCAGTGTCTATTGCATATGTGGTCAAGTAGAAAACTGCAAAATATAGCTCATGCCACAGAGTGGAGCCATGAACCTCACAGGGTTGCTTGGAAGTATCAGTTCAGTGCACTTAGAACAGTGCCTGGTATGGAGTAAGTGGGATGTTAAGTGTTTGTTGCTATTGTTGATACATTTCTTCCCTTCTTCCTCCTCTTCTTCCTCTTTCTTCTTCTTTTTCTTCTCCTCCTCCTCCTCCTCCTTTTTTTTTTTTTTTGGCCTCCACAGGACCAGAACCTTGTTGTGAAATCAGATGTGCTTGACTGGAGCTGATGTCTCAAAGTTTTGCTGCCTCTTCCTTCCCTCAAGGTAGGTTCCAGGGAATGGGTTGAGAATTTAGGTTTCATGTGACCATTGTCAGTTTATGGGAAGATATGTTTTGTTTCTAACCCAGTATTTCTCAAACATTAGCTATACATTAGAATTACCTGGCGTACTGAAAAAAAAATGGTAATGCTTAAGTCTCATATGTTTATGTGAACTTCTGGCTTCTGGACTTCAAGTTCTGGATATTTTTAGCTCTCTGATTCCACTTGTTTTGATGTTCCTCTTTCTTGCAAGTGAGAAGTTCCCACTTAGGTCTGTTCTTGGGCCCTGACAAAGAGAAAAGAGAGGCGATTTTGGACAGCTGAGCTGAGCAAATGGCAAAAGGTTTTGTCAAACTCCATTACCTCAAACTTTTGATAAATTCTGTTGGAGGGAAATAAAGGAAAACTGAAGGAAATGAATCAAATGGGCCTAATTTTTGTTGGATTATATTTGAAGGGTTTTTTTGTTTGTTTGTTTGTTTTCATCCAACAAATATACATTGCAAGCAACCAGCCAAATCCCTTTAGTCCTTATTCTATTATATGTGCTTTCACATCTGCTTTGGCTAACATCTGCTCTCTTTCTTATGAGCTTGAATATTGACTAAGTAGTAATCCAATGTCAAGGTGGTTCCCCATTCTCTTGTCAATTTCATATTATTAACAATTACCATATTTCTCCAAGCTTATTTGTTCTGCATCTGGGGAGCATGGACTGCTCTTTCCCGCTAGGCTGCTGCTGCCACTTGCGTATGTGATTTGATTCTGTGTGTACAGCCCTCTCATAGCTACTGCCCCAATTATATTACTAAAAGTTCCAGATTCTTTGTTTTACTTCCAAGTTTCAGAAGGTAGCTTGTCTCATACATATATATTTTGTTCCCAGTATTTAATTTACTTTGCCTTTCGGTCACTCTGAAATTCAGCCAACATTTATTGAGCACTTACTGTACACAAGGGATGTGTGCTGGGTACTGGAGGCATGCAAAGTTGAGAAAGTTGTGATCCAGGATTGAACGCATCTTTCAGTCTGAGGTGGCAAAAGGCATGTGCATGTTTAGCATGAGACAGACTTTTGTTATATGCTTTGATAGTAACTTTGTGGACAGAATGCAAAAAGTTGCAAGCAGCTAGTTCAGTTCTGGCATACTGACATTTGATGTGTTCTAAATCTCTAGTCGTGAGGTCACTACGCTAATCAGAAGTGATAGTTTTCCATTTCGCTTACCTATTTGCGTACCTCATATATTCATGAGTATTCACGAAGGATTGTATTCCCCCAGGCAAGTCTGTGGAGGAAAATGATGCCCATAGGCATCCCTTTTTGCTTGACCTATTTTCCTTTCCTTCTAATGGGTATATGCCCTCAACTCTACAGTAGATTTTATGGGTGCTGAGCATTTGAACTTGGTTATTTAATTCAGTCCATACCTCACAGCAGTGTGTATGGAAGGCATTATTATTCTTGGTTAAAAACTGGGTAAAAAGAGGGGTGCCTCCGTGGTGCGATCGATGCAGCATCCAACTCTTGGTTTCGGCTCAGGTCATGATCTTATGGTTGTGAGGTGGAGCCCCACATCGGGCTCCATGCTCAGCGCAGAGTCTGCTTGAGGTTCTTTTTCCCTCTCCCTCTGACCCTCCCACTCATGCTCTCTTTCCCTCTCTCAAATAAATAGATAAATCTTAAAAAAAAAAAAACTGGGTAAATAAAAAAGAAAGTTTAAATGCATTTTGTAATAGCTATATATGACCAAGCCATGTTTTGAGCACTAATGTCTTGACTAAGTGTCCAGTGGTCACATCACAGGTGCCACATGAATAAATTATCAGCAGAGCAACAAGGGGTGAAAGTTTTCCTTTCTTGGTCTGTGCTCAGTGCTGCTCCTGTGCCCACCTTTGATCTGTTACACAATTCTGGGGGGCATGGAACACAAAGGCTCCTGTGCCAAGGCGCACCCTGACCTGTCCTCACCACAGAATAAAGGAAGCAATGGAGCGTGACCTAATAAACTCTAGACTAGTTTTTGGTATATGTTTTAACTCTACAGAATATGTTGATACAAATTAAGATGTCTTTTGGTAACTTTCAAATCATAAATATTTAAAATACCCATCTACATTATTCATAAAGATATGTTATGAACGGCTATGTGTGCATTTATAGTTTGTGTGTGTGTGCATGTACACATATATATGTGTATTTGGAGGATCTGCCTCTTAAAACTGAGCTATGTATTCAAAGGCAAAGAGTATATTTAACTCATTTTATATGACAATATGTTTAGTCAAAATTTCCCTACTACATGTTTGTACAAGTTCTGAGGCAGGCTGTGGTACCCTGAATGAAGGTGAAAGATGATTTATCCTTCCTGTGTGTTTTCTGGAAATTTGACTTCCTTTCAGATTGAAGAAATTTGTGTGGTCTTACAGAGGTGCTCAATTCATTTTCTGCTCTGATATTTTGTTTATGATGGCTGCATTCTTGAAAAAGTACAAGCATATAGAGGCTAAAGCTGTGCTCCCAGATTGGGCAGAACCTACTATACATCTAAGCCAAAGTAATTATATGCATTGATTTTTTTTTTTAGATTCCTTTTTTTTGTAACTTGCTGTTAGATATGGAACAATAATTATAGAGCCCTTTAATTTTTGTTCAGCTGCTGTCTTTTGTACTAACAAATTCAGTATATAGAAGGCTGATGCTTCTGCAGATTTAGAATAAAGTCAGATGGGCAAAGGCTTTGTTTTTTTGTTTGTTTGTTTTTTTTTACATTTAAAAAATTTTTATTTTAATTTTATTTTTTCAATTATTATTATTATTTTAAATTTTATTATGTTATGTTAGTCACCATACAATACATCATTAGTTTTTGATGTGGTGATCCACGATCCATTGTTTTCGTATAACACCCAGAGCTCCATGCAGTACGTGCCCTCCTTAATACCCATCACCGGGCTAACCAACCCCCCCCCCCTCTAAAACCCTGTTTGTTTCTCAGGTCCATAGTCTCTCATGGTTCATCTCTCCCTCCGATTTCCGCCCCCCTTCATTTTTCCCTTCCTTCTCCTAATGTCCTCCATGCTATTCCTTATGTTCCACAAATAAGTGAAACCATATGATAATTGACTTTCTCTGCTTGACTTATTTCACTGAGCATAATCTCCTCCAGTCCCATCCATGTTGATGTAAAAGTTGGGTATTCATCCTTTCTGATGGCTGAGTAATATTCCATTGTATATATGGACCACATCTTCTTTATCCATTCATCTGTTGAAGGACAGGGAAAGTAACAACAAATGTTGGAGAGGTTGTGGAGAAAGGGGAACCCTCTTACACTGTTGGTGGGAATGCAAGTTGGTACAGCCACTTTGGAAAACAGTGTGGAGGTTCCTCAAAAAGTTAAAAATAGAGCTACCCTATGACCCAGCAATTGCACTCCTGGGTATTTATCCCAAAGACACAGATGTAGTGAAAAGAAAGGCCATATGCACCCCAATGTTCATAGCAGCAATGTCCGCAATAGCCAAACTGTGGAAAGAGCCGAGATGCCCTTCAACAGATGAATGGATACAGATGGGCAAAGGCTTTGAATCTGACTTCCCTTTCATGGTAGGTTAGAAATCTTGATTTTTCTCTATAGTGCAGATGGCTAGACTTATACATCTCTCTAAAATGGGGAAATCAGACTCCTGATAGTAAAATTTAGATAACTGAGGTGCTGTTATGGCTTCATGACAAATTTGGCATCAGAATATCATGAATGGTGCAAAGAATCTTAGAATTTGAAGAAGAAATTAAGGAAAAGATAGACTGAGTGTATTTCCCACTTCTCATAGACTGGGAAAACCTGATCTCTTGTTAATGGACTGTGGTCCATCATGTATTGAGAAGGAGTTAGAACTAGAGGAAATTAAGATAAGATGTTAGAATGTCAGGTCTTTGTAAAATCCTTCTATGTCTGTCTTGGGCCAATGTATTTATAGAGTATAATGGAGAGTGAATGCCATGGGGTCATGTGGCACATGACTATAGATCTGAGAACTTTAATGGACTAATTGATGTGTTGTTGCAGAAATTATGTACTTCTTCTTAAGGGTCTCCCTGACTTTGGCTTCTTCCTTACTGGTTTTCATTTGTTTTAGATTTGGCCCTGGCACTATTCTACCCCATAATGTAGAGATTTCTTGGGGAACAGCTTTCTATACAAGGATTACAATTCCCAATACCCTTTGCACTTAGGTGTGGACATATGAGTAGTTCTTATCAATGGCGTGAGAATAGAAGTGGGTTCTATTACTTTGGACCAAGTGTATTACCACCATATTTCTTTGTTCCCTTTCGGCTGATTAGATGCTAACAATCATGAGGGCTTTTTTTTTTTTTCTTCTTCTTTTTTTTTTTTTTTCAAGATAGAAGGAGACTGCAATCCTGAATTAAACTGAGAACCATCAAGTAGAAACACATAGTCTGCTAGAGGAGGGAAAAAGCCCTCAAAACTTAATTGTGTTTTCCACAATTTGTGGCTTTATTTGTTACCGCAGCTGGTGTTACCTAACAAAATATGTAAAACATTTTTGAGTTAATATTCTGAGTGGTGGAATTAGGAGCTAGAATACCAAGGTTCAGTGAGAGTAGAGAGTGTGAGAGCACTAAATTTGGAAATGATTAGCAATGAAAGCAGGGAAAGTGCTAGGATCATGAATAGCAATAGATATGTACAGAATTGACCCCACCATCCAGTGTCTCTCAATGAATTTTTTTGCTTTAATCTTATTTGTTTTAAGTAATCTCTACACCAAACATGGGGCTTGAATTCATGACCCTAAGATCAAGAATCCCTCACTCCTCCGACTGAGCCAGCCTGGTGCTCCACTCTTGATGAAATTTGAAAACAAATTCCTTCACAGTGTTGATATTTACTTTAGTGAAAATCTTCTAATTGATTTTAATTCAGACATCTGTTGCCTGACTTGTTTGGCAATCAAATCCAGATATGAATCTCCATTATATTAGAAAAGTGTCCCGGTTTGAATTTTAGACAAATAATACAATTGTGTCACATTCTGATTGGATGGGGGCTGGCGGTGTGGGCAGTAAAAGAATTCACCCAAAGCAGAACAAAGAGATAGAAGTTTAGTGAATGCACTTTAAGGGAGAAGAAGGCAGGACAGCAAAGGAGAGACTGTCTGCCACGAGGTGGTGGTGAAGGGCTATAGTTACAGAGTAGAGTGAGGAAGTTTGGGAAAGTGTGGAATTTTCCCTTTTTTGGTAGTATTAGGAACTGTGCCTGGTTGTAAGTAGTCTATTGGTCAGTTAGAGCCTTTGGTTATTTCAAGATGGGTCACTTATGAGGCTGTTTATGTCAGCTCGGTAGTGACTGTGGGCCCTTTTGCCTTGCCCAGGTTTCCATTGCTCAAGCCTGTTGCCTAAAAGCGGCCTCTACAATAATGATTTAAATTTTTTTTTAAAAGATTTTATTTATTTATTTGGCAGAGGGAGAGAGATAGCCAGAGAGGGAACACAAGCAGGGGGAGTGGGAGAAGGAGAAGCAGGCTTCCCGCAGAGCAGGGAGCCCGATGCGGGGCTCGATCCCAGGACCCTGGGACCATGACCTGAACCGAAGGCAGACGCTTAACGACTGAGCCACCCAGGTGCCCCAATGATTTAAACTTTTAAATGCATTTAAAGGTATCAATAAATTCCTAGTCTTTTTTTTTTTTTTGAAAGATTTTATTTATTTATTTGAAAGAGAGAGAATGAGAGAGAGCACATGAGAGGGGCGAGGGTCAGAGGGAGAAGCAGACTCCCTGCTGAGCAGGGAGCCCGATGCGGGACTCGATCCCGGGACTCCAGGATATGACCTGAGCCGAAGGCAGTCGCTTAACCAACTGAGCCACCCAGGCGCCCCCTAGTCTTAAAACCAATTTCCCTTGGAAGAAAATACTTATTTACACTGGTCCTCAGAAAAGGCACTCTCTGACAGTTTTAGTATCACAACATCTGTTTTTAAAGCTTCATTTAAATGTACTTTTTTTTCTACCACCAAACTTTAATGTATTGATGAATTGTCTATAGCAGTTGCTGGGGCCAAAGAAACTCTAAGATTTTTTTTTTCCTCAAGAGATAAAATATCTACAAAGTGACAACACTCTACAGAAGATCAGTGGAAAAAAGCAAGTCAACAGTGATAATTGTAACACATGTCCGGTCTCTAAAGAAAACAACTTTATTTGGAAGGCTTTAGTTTGGTTCAAGTGCTCAGTCTGTTTTCTGAATAAGGACTAAAGAAATAGTGGGTTGACCTGTTGCTGCAAAAATTATATGGTTCCTCCCAAGGGTCTCCCTGATTTTGGAATTCTAAAAGTGAATCTAATAAGTTTTAGACTTAGCTGTCTGACCATTATTTTCTCACTAGAAAGGCAAGGTGGTGGAAAACTTAAAGCAGTATTGGGGAGGGGAAAGTGTTTTAAATGTCCTTTTCTTACTATAAAAATAGGTACATTTCATGGTGGAAATTTGGAAAGTGAAGATAAGCAAAAGAGGAAATAACATATGAGTAATATTTTTTCACATACAAGTATGGTTTTCTTTTGAAAAAATAAGATTCTGCTGTAGGTATCTGGTTGTAAATTTCTCTCAAATACATATTATACACAGTTTTACTTGTTTTTGAGCATTCTCCAGTTCTAGTTGTGTTCAGCAATTAGGTTGATTTGAATTTTCCAATGTAAAACTTATGAATCTTCACATTACTAAAACTTTCTAGATATACAGATTCCTTTTTTAAAAAGATTTATTTATTTATTTGAGAGAGAGTATGTGAGCTGGGTGGCGGGGGGAGGGAGAGGGGCAGAGGGAGAGAATCTCCAGCAGACTCCATGCTGAGTGTGGTGCCCAACTCAGGGCTCAATCCCACTACACACGAGATTGTGACCTGAGCCAAAATCACGAGTCTGAAGCTCAACTGATTGATCCACCCAGGTACCCCACAAATTTCTTTTTTAAAACAAATTCCTTAAAGAGACTTAGTGCTTTAAAATGATGCTGATTTTATTTCTTTTTTATATTCTGACCAAATGTCTTCCAAAGATAATGTACTAAATTATTCTTCCATCTATGACAGAGCTTGTTTCCAAATGTATCTTTTGTATAAAAAGATATATGTAAAAAATTCCAAATGTGTCTTTTGTTTTAATTTATATTTCTTTGCTCACTAGCTTGGTAGTTTCTGGCATTCCTTTTTTACAATTTGCTCCTGCTTTTGCCATTTTTAAGATAATTACCTTCCTTCCTTCCTCCCTCTTTCTTTCCTTTATTTCTTTCTGTTTTTCTCCAGCTTTTTAAAAAGTGTATTCATTTTGAATGTACCATTTAAATAATTATGTACACTTTTGGTATTATCCCGTAATTGAGACATGGAAATTTTCGTCACCCCTGTAGTAGGCAAAAAAAAGAAAAAGACCTCCCCCACCCTCACCCCACTGCAAAAAAAAAAAAAATTTCCATGTTCTAATCCTTGGAATGTTACCTTATATGGCAAATTAAAACAAAAAAGACTTTACAGATGTGATTGAATAAGGATCTTGAAGTGGGGAGATTTAGATGTTCAGGATGGGCCCTAAATGCAATCACACATATCTTTATAAGACGGAGGCATAGATTTAATAGGCAGAACCATGTGACAGAAACAGAGAGAAGCAGAGATAGAGGAATTTTATGCCACTGGCCTTGAAAATGGAAGAAGGGCCATGAGCCCCAGGAATGTTCTACACACTGGAAAAGGCAAGAAAAGAGATTTTCCCTAGAGCCTCCAAAGGAGGGTGGCCCTGCTCAATGCTAGCCCTGTAAGTCACATTTTAGACTTGTGGCCCCTTAGAACTCTAAGAGAATACATTTCTGCCCCCCCTTTTTTAAAACCACCGAATTTGTGGTAATTTGTTACAGTAGCCATAGGAAACTAATACTGTCCCCAAGAAACAGTGGGTGCTTTTGTGCGCTTAGCAGTCAGCTGCTGAGTGACTGAGTGATATTCTGGGTGATCTACTTTCAGTCTTTATGATTTTGCTTTTTTTATAATTTCATGTTATGAAATCATAAGTGTGTAGCATTTTATGTTTTTATGGAAGTATAATGTTTTTGAGGCTTCTCTGTGTTGTTCTGTGTCAGTAGTTTTTTTTTTTTATTGCTAGGTAGTTTTTTATCATATGCATATACTGCATTTTAACTGTCCATTCTCTATTTGGTGGTCATTTGGATTGTTTCCAGTTTTGCACTACCATGAATAACACTGTTATAAGCATCCATGTAAACATGTTTGTGAATATATGTGTTCACTTTTCATATGTAGATACCAGGTTGTGTGCTCCATGTTTAACTTTTTAAGAAACTGCTAAACCTTTTCCCAAAGCAGTTTTAATATTTTAACTACCAACAATATATGAGTTTTCAAAGTGAGAGAAGGAGAGAAGGGGGATGGAGGGCGGAGACAGGGGGTGGAGGAGAAGGAGGGAAGAAGAAGAAATTATAAGAAAAGTATCAGAAGATATTAAGGGTTAAGAATTATCCTGATCCTTTGTAGTCTGGCCTGCCAGAAAAAGAGGTGGTTTCCTAAAAAACTCTATGGTAATTATCCATAGCCATGTGCATAAGGCAATCAATCCTGGTCAACCTGAAAGTTTGAACTCAGCCTCTGTTATGGACTGAATGTTTGTGTTTCCCCCAGATTCTTATGTTGAAGTCCTAACCTCCATTCTGATGGTATTTGGGGGCCTTTGAGAGGTAATTAGGGTTAGATGAGGTTATAATGGTATTAATACCCGTATAAGGAGAGACATGAGAGGGTTTCTCTTTCTCTCCCCATGCACACACATGGAGAAAACGTCCTGTGAGCACACACTGAGAAGGTAAGCATCTGCCAGCCAGCTAGGGAGCTCTCACCAGGAACTGAACCCTTGATCTTGGACATTCCAGCCTCTAGAACTGCGAGAAAATAAATTTCTGTTGTTTACACCATGCAGGTTATGGTATTTTGTTATGGCAGCTGGAGCTGTCTCTCAGTCAAGCCAGAAGATGGGCTAAGCCATTGCCCTCTCTCCCACTGTGAGTGAAGAATGAAATGTCATGTCATTCACTTCCTGGAGGCACAGTTACAAAGCCTGACTCATAGTACTGTGCTCACACCAGGGAAGGAGTTGGTGCTCTCTTAAGCATAATATAAAGCTGACAGAAAAAGGCTAGAGTTATGTTTCCACTATGTCATATCGCTAATGTACCACACTCAACTGTTAATATGTAAGGACTTATTTTCAGAGATGTTTATTATAGCATCATTAGTCTTGGCATGAAATGGAATACAGAGGAAATGCTCAACTAAAAAACATGGTTCCACAATTTATTATTCTCGGCCCTATGGAATATCATGCAGGAATTAAAAAGAATGAACTAGAGCTAGTTGAATTTGAAGGACCAATATTTTTACCAGATATTTATTAGGAAAACAACTTAAGATGAAAAGAAGTATGTATAAAATGACCCCATTAAAAAATATAGTGAACAAAATTGCAGATGATATTAAATATATTTATGTTTTTAAATGATTATTTTTTTTAAAAAAAGGAAGAAAGATACTCTCCCAGAAATCAAGATTCTTTTACAGGCTATTCTAATCTTACTCTTTCATTGACTTCTAATATCTGGTATATAATGAGGACCCCCAAATCTCCATCTCTTGCCCAGATCTTTTCTCTCTCTTCATTCAAACTTGCATTTTCTACTGCCTACTCAGCATCTCAACTTTGAGATTTATAGGTACTGGAAACTCTACCTGTCCAGACTAATACTTTCTTTCACCTCTACTCTTCCTCTCTTCCCTCTGATCTCAGTGAATGACATCAGTCACCCTCTTGCTCAAACCAGAATCCCCAGCTCCATCTGTTATCCTTCCTTCTCCTTCATATCCGCATTCAGTCAACCACCAATAGGCTGACCCTGCTTCTAAAGTATCTCATAAGTGCATCCATGTTTCTTCATATCCACTGCCCTTTATTTCAGGCTACCATCATCTCTGGCCTAGATTACTCCATATATCCTTAACAAATCTTTTTGTATCTAATCCTGCTCCTCTGTACTGCCTTTTTCACATGGAAATCGAAAAGATTTTTCTGTAGTAAGATGTGATTGGTTCTGTCCACAGTTTAAACCCTTCAGTGGTTTTTGCAATTACTCCCAGGTTAATAATCAAGCCCATTTATTTGGATTTATAACCATAATAGCATGTAATTGTATGATCTACTCTGGAAAATCACAAGTGAAAAGAACAAACACAACAAGAATCAATCATTTAGGAATAAAAAAATTACTCTCCAGAATAATTCTTGTAACAAAATGACATCAAAGCTATAATTGCATACAATAAAAAAAATTAATAACAACACTTCAACCTAAGCTGTACTCAGAGGGAAATCCATAGTCTGGAATCCTTTTATTATAAAACAAGAGAAAATAAAACATTCAGATACAAGAAGCTACAAAAAAAATCAAAACACTGGAAAGCATAAAGAATGAATAAAACTGAAAACAGAAGTTAATCATTTAGAAAACAAAAGAAAAGATTGATAAGTAATTGAAAAGTTAATAAAATAGTCAATTTCATGAAAGGTTTACTGAAGGGAAAAAGTGAGGAAATAAAACTATAATGAAGTGGAGAGAAGATAGAGCCACATGTAGGAAAGATACAGAAATGTTTGTGAGAAGATATCTTTTAAAGCTTATATTCATAAGTCTTGATAAAATGGATAATTTTAAGGAAAATACAAAGTGAACCAAACTGTCTCAACAAGAATAAGAGGAACAGACTAATAACCATGGAAGTGTTTAGAAAAGTTACCAGTAATTACTTCCCCAAAATGCCTTAGACCATGTGATTTTACAGTTAGATTCCTATCCCCTCCCACACACACATTCTAAAAAGGCTTAATTCTTCTATGTAGAAAATGGTATGATCCTGTATGCAGTCTCTAAAGCTAACATTACCACACCCAAACCAGATGAAGAGATCAAAAGGCCCATAGACCAATCAAATGTGCATGAAAAACTCCTAAATGAGATCTCTTTAGGTCTTTAATACAAGAAAAATAGGCAATGACCAAGAAGGACTTAGACCAATTATTAAGATTTAAACCATTAATACAAAATAAAAAGACCATATGATCTTTATCAAAACAATGCCCTTGAATAAAATTCAGCATCTGTTCCTAATAAAATTCTTTGAAAACTAAGAATATCATATTAATTATATTATTCCTCAATATTGTAAAAAATTATTTATCTTAAATTAACAGTCAACATTATAGTTAATAGTAAATGTTATGTTACATTGGAGGCTTTCCCTTTAAAGCGAGGAAGTTCACAAGGATGTTATTTTAGCAGTTCTGGAAGTTTTATTCTGGAAGTTTTATTGTAATAACTTGGAAAGCAAAATAAATGAGTACTTATAGTGGAAAAGAGGAAGTAAAAATTAGCATGTGAATATGAAGACAATGATTATCAACCTGAAAAGCTCAGGAAAACCAAATGAAAAATTATAAGAATAGTATAATTCATTAAGTCACAAAAATCAAAACCAAACATAAAATTCTATGACATTTTCAGCCTACTATATATTATCACAGATCTGTTGGTAAACATTATTTGAGAGTCCCATTAATATTGAGGTGAGATAGACTTCAGAGGAATTGAACTGGGGAGAAGCAAGATGTCGATTTGAGTATGTACCAAGTTAGGGACACCTATGAGATTCAAATGCTATTGAATTTAATCTATCAATATAGAGTTTAGTGGGCTAGAAATACAAGTTGGGAGTTGTTGGGATGTGTACAATTTTGAAGTGGTAAGACTTGATGAATTCACTTCAGAGTGAGTGTAGTGAGAAAAAAACTAATGCAAGGATTGAGACCTGGGTTGCTTCAAAATTTAGAGGTTGCTAAAAATATACATATGAACCAGCAAAGGAGGCTGGGAGACTGATAGATTTAGAAGTGATCTAGGAGTTAGTGCTATTCTGAAGGCCACTTTGTGTTTTAAGAACAAGGGGGTGATCTTCTTTGTCAAATGCTACCCGCTAGTCAAGTAGGATGATTGGATTTGGTAATGTGGGGATTATTCATGATCTTGACAAGAGGCATTTTGGTGAAGTGGTATGGATGCAACACCTGATTAAAATGAGTTCAGGAGGGGTGCCTGGGTGGCTCAGTCATTAAGCATCTGCCTTCAGCTCGGGTCATGGTTCCAGGGTCCTGGGATCAAGACCCACATGGGGCTACCTGCTCGGTGGGAAGCCTGCTTCTCCCTCTCCCACTCCCCCTGCTTGTGTTCCCTCTCTCGCTGTGTCTCTCTCTGTCAAATAAATAAATAAAATCTTTTAAAAAAAAGTGAGTTCAGGAAGGAATAGGAGAGGAATTAGACATGGTAAGAACAACAGCAAAATCTCTTAAGGGATTTTTCCATAAAGGGAAACAAAAATGTTAGAACATTAGCTAAAGAAGACTACAGGGCGCCTGGGTGGCTCAGTTGGTTAAGCGACTGCCTTCGGCTCAGGTCATGATCCCAGGGTCCTGGGATCGAGTCCCACATCGGGCTCCCGGCTCAGTGGGGAGCCTGCTTCTCCCTCTGACCCTCTCCTCTCTCATGCTGTTTCTCTCTCGCCCACTCTCCAATAAATAAATAAATAAAATCTTTAAAAAAAAAAAAAAAAAAAAAAAGAAGACTACAGTTGAGAGGTTTTTTTTTTTTTTACATTTTTGAAAGATAGAAGATATCACAGCACTTTTATTCACAGGTGGGAGTAATCCAGGAGAGAGTGTAAAATTGATGCTGTATGAGAGAAGGGTAGAGTTCATAAAACTAAATCCTTGAATAGGTAAGAGGTTATAGATCTAATTGGCATATAAGCAGAGCAGGTGGCATTGGAAGCAGAGACAGTCCATTTATGACGACAGCAGGAGAAAGTTTCATGATGTCTATAGATACAGGTTCGAGTAGGTTGGTAATTGTGATAATTAGAATATGTAGAAATTTTCTTCATCTCCTTCTGATTATGATTTTGCCTTTTTTTTTTTTTTGTATTCCATTTATCAGGTTTGGCAATAAAAATTTTAAGAGCTTTGTAACCTAAATGGGGGACTATTTATGTTTTAACATTTTTAAAATAAATTTTTAACAGTCTCTTATTTGAACACCAATAGGATATTTCCTTGTGAAACTGGTTTACCTGGGTATGCAGTTTTGAACATTTTTGTACCAAGCTTGTTTCACTTTAATGTATTTATACTTGCTGCCTCCTCTGCATGGCTCATCTTTCTTCCGGATTTATATATGGCTGGCTTCCTGTTATTATTTATACCTCTGCTTAAATTTCACTTCATCTGATAAAATTTGGCTGCCCTGCCCAAAAGAACCTGTATCTTTCAATCATTTTCATTCCTATTGTCTTGATATTTTTTTCATAGAATTTATCACTCCCTGCAATTATCTTATAGACAGTCTTGCTAGTTTCATTTCTGTCTTTTTCCACAAAACTGTAAGTTCCACGAGGTTAGTGATATTGCTGGTCTCTTTTGTCACTGTGTACCCAGCATCTTTGTATTCCTTGTGTCTCCAGCAATTATTATTTGTTGAATGAATGAATTAGTGCATTAGGGATCAGGAAATGGTGGAGTAAGGACACTGAAATGGTAACCCATGTCGTATATCTAATCATTTTTATGAAAGGATGAAGTTATAATCATTCTAGAACAATTGTATAGATAAACACACTGGGGACTCATTGAGGGAAGGGATCATTTTATTTTACCTTGTAGCTTCCATATTAACTAGTGCAATGTTTTATAAATAAAATCATTCTGGCTAACACTCATTGAACGAATTCACATATTAATTGGCGAATTAATGAGATATGGTAAAACTGAGGTATACTTTAGGTTTGTTTATTTTTCCAAAACCAGAATTTTACTGGGGGTGCTACTTTAAAAAACAAGGAATAGTACATGTGACTGAATATACCTGATCTTTAAAGCAACTTTGGGTCTTAAAGACATTAGCATCTCCTCCTAGGTTCTAACTTAGAGAGTTAAGGAACATAAAATTAGCTTTATAATAAGCTGATTATAGAGTATCACCAGTGTGGAGCAACAAATCATCTTATGATCTAGAGTACTGTTTGAGACTCAGGGAGAGAAACACTATTATATTAAAAAAAAAGTTACATTGCCCGTTTAGTACAAGAGAACTACATAAAACTGGTAATGTTAATAGAAAAAAATGCTTAGACGCAATTTCCATTTCCAGATGAATTTTGCTTTTATATATTAGTATCCTACTGAAGTTCTTAGGGTAGAAAGCAGTTATGATTACTGGCAGGTGTTCATAGGCATATTTTATTATGAGTAGTATGGGGAAAAACTAAAATTTGCCTCTTCTCAACAAATCCTGTGCAGAAAACTATTCAGAGGGTTTTGGCATAGTCAAGGTCAGCTTCTTGGCCTATTTATGATGCTGGGGTTGGCATTGTGGCATTCGGATGGCTGATTTTTAAATTCCTAAACAGACAAATGTTGAGGGTCAGTGTAAGTGCACTGACATTATATTCAACAAACTCACTCAGTGTCTAGCTCCTTCATTAATTTGTTAAGTAATTCATTTAACACTGTAGAATGCATTCTATAAGACAGTCCTAAGCATTGAAGATAAGTGAATAAGCAGTCATAGAAACTGCCCTCCTGAGCATATAATGGGCCAGCAATCCTAAGTGAAGAAAGAAGAATTAGGTGAAATTAATTTTAATAAGCCTATGAATCACCTAGGTGGAGTCTTACTACAGTGATTATTGGTTAAATAGGTCTGTGGTAGGAACTGAGCTTCTGCATTTCTAAACAAGCTCGCAGGTGATATTTCTGATCCTTGGACCACATGATAAGTAATGAGAAGATATAAAACAACAACAAAAAAAGGGGAGATCTTTGGTTTTCTGAAATTCTCAGTGATCCCAGTGTATACAAGGGTCAAAAACATGTTTACACTAAAATGCTGAAGAGCCATGTATGCCCTTGTGAGGATATCCTAACCTGCACCTCCAAGCCCTGTTTACTATCAAAGGCAAATAGTTCTTTGGGCATTCTTCACATGTTAGAGCCCCACCCACCCTTGAGAGGATTAGACTGGTAGCAATGCCCACCTAGGCCCTAGTGACATCCTTGAGGCTATTTAGGAAAAGAATTCTAGATGCTTCAGAATATAAATTGACTCTAGTGGGTGGGAGCATGAGATCATAGATCCAGATAAAGTAGAATCTACAGACATGGAACTGAGTTCATAATGTGGATGGACTCAAATCCTCAAGTATAATTGTGTATACATACTTGAGTGGAATGTAGGAGTTGGGTCTAAGGTCCCCTGAACAAGGATAGAGAGAAAAGAGGAGAAAGTAGAGCTCTTTGCTATATATTCTCAATTCTGTACTATGTATATCTTTCAAGGATTCTCCAATGTATGACAGAATGAGAGTCCATAGCACAGAGTAAGAGATAAAATATCAGTTAACCTGGAGTTCCTAGAACTTTAGAATGATTAATCATCATTTTTTTTCCACTTTAGTCAATGGCTCACCATTCCAGTGAGAAAAAGCCCTATCGCTGGAAGATCTATTAATAGTTTGTTGCCACTAGTGCCTTCTTTGGGTCACCTGGGTGGCTCAGTCAGTTTAGTGTCTGACTTCAGCTCAGGTCATGATCTCAGGGTCCTGAGATCGAGCCCGGCATTAGGCTCCCCACTCAGCGAGGAGTCTGCTTCTCCCTCTCCCTTTCCCTCTCCCTCTCCCTCTGCCCCTGCTCATTCTCTCTCTCTCTCAAATAAATAAATAAAATTGCAAAAAAATAGTTTGTTGCCACTGATAAAGTACTTTTAATAAGTACTTTCCCTATTTTCTGCTCTCATTTCCCATTATCCTCAAGAAAAGATATGTAAAACAAAGACACAAATTAGATTATAAGCCAGATTGTTTATGACAACAGAATTCTGATCCATAGCCTTGGTGGCAGCCAGCCCAAAAAGCCAAGGACACCTCTATGGTCGTCGGCCCAGAATGGTCAGGACATGATCAATAACTACCACCTTCTATATTTTTTGCCCTCACTTTCAAAACAGAACCAATCAGAGATAAAAAGCCTCTGAAAGTAGCCATATAAGATGTCTTATGTCTCCTTAGCTTACCTACAGCTTCTGCCTCTAGCATGAAGTGTACAAGCATTACTTATGACCAACTGTTGCTAGCTCTCTTGGGGTCATCTAATTCTAAATCCTCTCCCAATACAGGAAAACCTTCTGCTTCTTATATATATTTTCATTATAATTTTAATTCTTGTGCCTCTCTCTCTAAATGGTATAACTTCACCAAGGATACTTTTGACCTTCAGTGTCCACTCTAAGGAATAATTGGCTGGAACAAAAATGTTCATTGGAGAATCAGGGAAAAAAAAATGAAAGAGAATGTGGGCAGCATTTTTTATTGTGATGTAGAGGCCAACAAACAACATTCTTATTCAAAAATTGCTTCACTAAAATGTTCTTTGGCCAAATCTAATGAGCAATTTGACAAGCTTATGCAATAAGAAACTAGGCTCATTGCCCTCATTATCTTCACTCTCCTTGTTCTCCATTTGACTCCCTAACGTCTGGTTCCCTTCTTCCCCTTTGCTACTGTGTCTTCTCTCCTTCCACATTTCCCATTGACTGCTTCCTTCTCTTCTTTTTTCTTTATTTTAAAAACAATATTTTAGAAAACGATTTTATTTATTTATTAGAGAGAGAGTGAGGGGAGCAGCAGAGGGGGAGGGAGACAAGCAGACTCCATGCTGAGCACAGGGCTCGATTCATGACCTGAGCCAAAACTAAGAGTCGGACGCTTAACCCACTGAGCCACCTAGGCTCCTTCTCTTCTTGTGCAGACTCTTTACCCTTTTCCCAGTGACTGCTCTAAGACCCCAGAATACAATTTGCCTCTAAATATACATCCATTCCATGAGCTGAGTCTGCAAGCTACTGTAGATTTCAAACCTTAAATCCATGTTAAATGGATTTATTTATACACAGAGAAGGCCAGTAACTATTTATAGGAGCATCAGAATTCTTTTGGATGCACATGACCCAGGGCTGCCTGACCTATATCACCTTGTATACATATGGGTCAGAACCTCAGATGCTAAATTTTGAATGGCAAAAGATGATGGAACTGATCCAGAAAGGGACCTCCTTTCTGCAAAGTAAAGATTCTTCTTTCTACAATAAACCCAAGGGTTAAAAGAGACCCCAGATGTAGAAAAACATATCCTAAAAGTCATACTGAAATATTTCCAATAAAAATCAATTGGACCATAATTCAATAATGCAAATGGAGAAAAGATGATATTAGAGTGGGATATATCTCCTTACCTGAACTACAGGTGTTATAACACCTGGCAGAACATTTTGAGATTGTTTTTGAAGAATAACAAAGCAAGATTCAAACTGTGGCCTTGCCAATTAGCCAGGGGAACATTTCCCAACAGACAACCTATTGACAAGGACACATGTAGGTATTTTAAACAGAAGGGATAATTTGAACAAAAGATAAAGCAAGACAAAAAAAATCTCAACTCAGATCAAAGACGACACACCAAGGAAAGAAAAAACATCCATTATCCTGCTTTACCCTTAAACACTCAAGGTGAACTAACTATAAATATATATGGCCAATCTCATCAATTTCTGACACATATGGGCACTACTTCCTACATTAAATCCTGTGACTTTTGCTCAAGTTCTTCCTTGGCATAAATACAGCACACAGGTGTTAGGTATTTATAATAGCCCACAGGTTTTTTCTGTCTTTGAGCCCTTAAATGTAACCCTTAGATCTTCGACTAAACAACATTAGTTCCTGCTCTTTGATACCACCCTTGAGAATTTAATAGGGAGAGATTTATTTTGAAAATGGAATTGTAGGGGCACCTGGGTGGTTCAGTCAATTAAGCTCCTGACTCTTGGTTTCAGCTCAGGTCACCATCTCTATGGCCTGAGATAGAGCTCAGCATGGAGTGTGCTTGGGATTCTTTCTCCCTCTCTCTCTCTGTCCCTCCCACTCATGCTCTTTCTCTCAGATAAATAAATCTTTTTAAAAAGAAAGAAAATGGAATTGTAACATTAAATGCACACCTGAGAGACTATTTCTTGGGGTTTCAGAGGACTCCAATATTCAGATCAAATTGTGTCTGCTCTGGATATAGCTCTGTCTTCTCCATTGTATGTATTTGATGCATACCCCAGTTGATGATCTTAATACCATACCAGACACTATATGAACTAAAAATTCTACTGACATAGGAAAAACAATTGGAGCAGAACCTATTAAAGTTCAGATAGATCCTGCCAACCTATAACACAAACTTACCCAATATCTCTTGGAGCCAGAGGCAAAGAAAGGAATCAGACTTATAGTTGAATACCTTATGTCCAAGGGCCTTCTCATACTCTGTAGTAGTCCTTCTAACACTTCTGTCTTGCCAGTAAATATACTAAAGGGATGAAGATACAGATTTGTTCAAGATCTTAGACTATTAAAAAAAATTATGTCTCTCTCCCCAGTAGTACTTGGCCCAAATACCATCGTGGCATCAAATATGCCCAGAGTGACCTGTTTCCATACAGTGGACTTTTTTTCTGCTCTTTTCAGGGTACCCCTAGCCCAGGACAGTTAATACCTGTGGATACATGTGGAAAGTTATGCTCCAGGGGTTCACTGAAGCCCCCTCCTATTTTTCCCAGATCTTCATTCAAAAATTACATCTAAATTTCCTGTGTGACTCAGTTTTGATACAATAAGTGGGTGACTTGCTCAAAGAACAAATACTTTGTTCAGAGAACAAGGAAGCCTTTAAAAAAATTCCATTTGTTTGCTCTCAGCCTTAGCAGAAAAGGGACATAAAGCTTCAAAAGATAAATTACAAATTTGCCAAAGTACAGTCCATTATTTAAAGTATGATCTATCCAAGAGGGAAAAACACTCTCCAAATAGACTAAAGATTATCCAAACATAGTATAGACCCCTCATCAAGTGATAACTTAGAGAATTTCTAGGTTCATCTGGATATTGAAGGAAATGGGTGTCAGGTTTTTCTGAGATTGCAACAACTCTATAAACTGACCAAGTGATCAGTAAGAGATCCTCTCCTTGGGGAGCCAAGCATGAACAGATCTTCTTACCTACAAAAGACCGTTTTATCTACTTACGCATATACAATTTGGGATTTTAACTCAACATCATGGGAACCATCAAAAACCTATCATGTAAGGATGCCTGGGTGGCTCAGTCATTTGGGCATTCAACTCTTGGTTTTGGCTTGGGTTGTGATTTTGAGGTCATGGATCAGGCTCTGTGCTCAGCATGGAGTCTGCTTGAGATTCTCTGTCCTCCTCCCTCACCTGCTGCCCCTACTCACTCTCTTTCTCTATTTATAAATAAATACATAAAATCTTAAAAAAAAAATCATGTATGGTAACTTCACCCTTGACTTGAATGCAAGACTTAACCTTCCTTGTAGAGCAATTGCTGCCATTTCAAAACTTGAAGCTTTTGTGGAACTAGTTTGAAACAACCCATTTGGCTTTATTGTTCCTCACACCATACAGCCTCACTGTTGTTTGAGAACATACAGTGTTTTCCAGCAATCCAGTTAACCTCTTGTGATGCTGTTACTCTTTCCTTCTCAAATACTGTTCCCTGTTGCATCATCCTGAAACCTACCATTCTCTGCTCTCCTCCCTACCAGAAAAAGGAAACCTCACAGTTGTCTTACTTCAGATAGGGAACTTTCTAGAACTTGCTCAGATTTATGGAGACTCATTGAGAACTGTGACCTATTATTATTTCTTAATGGATCATACCTCAAGGGTGGAACTGGAGGCTATGAAAGCAGGATATAGTTTCACTAAATTAAGCTCTCCTTTAGAATATAGTTTTCTCTCTGAGATAAAAATTACCCAAGAAGGCATAACTTTTGGCACTTACTAGAACCTGTAAACTAACCAAAGAACAGAGAGTAACCATCTATATAGATATTATGTTTTTAGAGTAGTACGTGACTTTGGGATGCTTTTGAAACAAAACAGGCTTCTTACCTCTGCTGCAGCATCCACAAAAATGCCCAAAAAGCTGAGAAACTTTTAAATGCACTGTTACTTCCTAAAGACCTAGCTGTTATAAAGTTTGAGACCCATGTAAAAGGAGACAATATGGAAACTAAAGGAAAATCTCTATTAGGTGATTATGCAAAATAAGCAGCCTTAACTAAAGATATGATCCCATTTAAACCCTTAAAGGATATGCTCCTTAGGGGTTGAAAGAGGCTATTAGTCAATATCAATGTATAGGGAAGGAAGGAAAGGAAGAATGGAAAAAATCTGGTTGTACCCTTCACTCGGGTAGTATCTGTGACCACAAGATGGCTGGTTGGTGGCACCAGATGATTTCAAAGAGATATCAACTAAATTTCTCCATGAAGCCACTCATCATGTTATAGACAGATTCCTTATTATCTTAAATCAACATTGGCCAGGAAACTAAAAAATAACCAAGAGAGCTTATATTCAGGTCTTGTGCCACACATGAACAATGTAATATTTGAAAAACATGAACATGAAAAAGGCTTAAGAGCCATTTGACCACCTCAGATGAATTTTATCTAGCCCCCATCCTCCATGGGATCTGAACATGTTTCCATTATTATATATTTCCAGAATGGGTTAAACCTTTTATTTGCTCAAAAGATGCAGTCGCTGAAATGCTGTTTGATTTTGTGTTTTCAACCTAGGTTTACCAACTTTTGTATCAAGTGGCTGCAGCACAAATTTAGGGGAAACATGAGAGAAATCCTTAAGGTGTTACTTCTTACTCAAAGACTACACCGTCTTTACTATCCACAACCTTCTGGAAAGGTTGAAAGAACCAATGATATCTATGGATATACCTAGCAAAATTTTCAGAAACCCTTGTGTTCCCTGGGGCAAAGTTATTGCCATTGTCCCTTATGATGTATGGTTCACTTCCTTGGGGACATGTCTGTTATTCTTCTATGAACTGAGAACAGGAAGGCCCATGCATTTACAGATTTAATGTCTGATACTAGACTCCGCTGCACAGGCCCAGGCATGGCAAAATATTTCAAGGGACCTGGGTACTATACTCAGTCTTATTATTGACAGATTAAGGCTGCCTTTCTACAACATCAATATGATCTTTCGTCTCTTCTTGATCTTCAATCAGGAGATTTGTCCGTTGGAGGAGACATCAGAGAAGAACTTCTCTTGAAACTCCTACGAAGTTATCTTACTAGGTAACTTAATAACAAATGCAGCAGTGAAACTCCAGAAGGTCAATCCTTGGGTTCGTGTTTCACAACTAAAGAAGCCATTGGGAATTCACACAATTAAAGAGCTACCAATAGGGGATCTCAAACTGAGGATTCTCAGAAATCTTAGCTGCTTATCTTATGAAATAGACAGCTCACTCAAAACCTTTGGAACAAACTGATGACCTTGGAATGTAGATAGCTTCTGCTCAAGATATCAGACAGAGACCCCTGTGTAATGTCTGTCTTGTTTTTCTGTTTGCTTATAATCATTTCTTTTTTATTTTCCTTGATTATGGAGTAAAGGCCTTTTTCTCTTTTAATTTTTATTATTATTTTAGGTCAGAATATACTAATACCTTACTAGTGCCCTACTAATTCTTAGATAAACCAAATAGTAGCTACTGCCCTCAATCTTACCATGCTGCATATGCCACCCGTCACTGGGTCTTATGATAAAAACCTTCTGCCAATTCCGATCTCATCATATGAGACCATAGGGAATTACAGCTGACGGCATTTCCACTTGAATCTAGGTGGAAATGACTTTCAGCAACTCAATCCATACCTTTGCTAGTATTCCTTTCTCTCAGAAAAAAAACAAAAACAAATTATTACCATCTAATGATCACACCCTAGGTAAATCTAAATTTAATTCAACAATTTTTGCAAGGCAGTGAGCTATTTGCCAAATGAAAAAAAAAATAATAGAGATCCAAATATGTAATCCAGTTAATGTGAGGCCTTGGCTCTGACCTTTTGTCACATAAAATTCATCTTTTTTATCCTGGATCTCCATGTACTCCTACTTACTTTGTCGGTTAGAGATGCCTGGTCCTCACTGCCTCATATTACTACCTCATGCACCTTTGGAATTCGAAGACAAAGTTTTTATGTAGGGAGCCTAATTCTATAAAATCTGGGAATTCTTATTCATGTATGAGCTCCAAAAGGAGATCACCTTTTGATTACTGGTACACCTCCCCCATGGGAGGATTACTGACTCATTATTTATATAAGCTATCAGAGCAGTGTTTCCCATGGTGGCAGTCATACAAACAGAAAAGGCAGTAAAAAAAACTTACCATAATTGACAGAAGTTATTAATGATATGGTCAATGCCCTACATGGAATACAGATCAATCTTAACCCATGGGCATAGGTAGAGATGGACAATTGTATTGCTTGAGGTTTGTTGTTGGCTAGTCATTTTGGCGTCTAGGCCATTGGCAGTATTTCTCCCTCCAGTTGGATCAGTAACACAGGCCAGATAGAACAGGTTGCATGTATCAGCTTTAGGATAAAGCTACTTGGCTCTCAGGTTAATTCTTATGGCCTGTGATTTAGTTCTCCTGGCTTGAGTTGAGCAATTGGGGTTTCCTGTTCCAAAGATTTAGTAAAGAGTATTAATTGTTCTTGCTTTAGTCAGAGTGATCATGATGGTGGTTCACTGCTTTTTTTTTTTTTTTTTTAAAGATTTTATTTATTTGACAGAGAGAGATACAGCGAGAGAGGGAACACAAGCAGGGGGAGTGGGAGAGGGAGAAGCAGGCTTCCTGCCGAGCAGGGAGCCTGATGTGGGGCTCGATCCCAGGACCCTGGGATCATGACCCGAGCCGAAGGCAGTCGCTTAACCAACTGAGCCACCCAGGCGCCCGGTGGTTCACTGCTTTGTTTCTGGAGTCTTAAGAGATCCTGTGTAGTTACTTTCTTGTCAGTTGTTTGCCATGATGATATAACAACAAAAAGGTCAAGAAGATCTCATGATGCAATGGACTGTGGAAAAAACCATTAAATGCCTGAGCAGTGAAGACCTGGATCTTTCCTCTTCCCTGAATTGTGCAATCTCTCTCAAGTGTGAAAATGACCAAAGAGGCAGGGATGGAGGTGGGGGATGGGCTGTGAGGCTAAATATACCAACAGACAGTGGCCAGACCAAATGTGATAATAGGACTCTGATCCACCAACTTTGGTGGCATCTATTCCAGTAAGCCAAACCACACCTCTGTAGCAAGTGGCCCAGAATGGTCAATGATTGCCAGCTTCCCTCTTTTTTTTTTTTTTTTTTTGAGAGGTTTTATTTTGTTATTTTTTTATTCTTATGTTAATCCCCATACATTACATCATTAGTTTTAGATGAAGTGTTCCATGATTCATTGTTTGTGCATAACACCCAGTGCTCCATGCAGAATGTGCCCTCCTCAATACCCACCACCAGGCTAACCCATCCTCCCACCCCCCTCCCCTCTAGAACCCTCAGTTTGTTTTTCAGAGTCCATCGTCTCTCATGGTTCATCTACCCCTCCGATTTCCCCCACTTCATTCTTCCCCTCCCGCTACCTTCTTCTTCTTCTTTTTTTTTCTTAACATATATTGCATTATTTGTTTCAGAGGTACAGATCTGAGATTCAACAGTCTTGCACAATTCACAGCGCTTACCAGAGCACATACCCTCCCCAGTGTCTATCACCCAGGCACCCCATCCCTCTCACCCCACCCCCCACTCCAGCAACCCTGAGTTTGTTTCCTGCAATTAAGAATTCCTCATATCAGTGAGATCATATGATACATGTCTTTCTCTGTTTGACTTATTTCACTCAACATAATACCCTCCAGTTCCATCCACATCGTTGCAAATGGCAAGATCTCATTCCTTTTGATGGCTGCATAATATTCCATTGTATATATATACCACCTCTTCTTTATCCATTCATCTGTCAATGGACATCTTGGCTCTTTCCACAGTTTGGCTATTGTGGACATTGCTGCTATAAACATCGGGGTGCACGTACCCCTTCGGATCCCTACTTTTGTATCTTTGGGGTAAATACCCAGTAGTGCAATTGCTGGATCATATGGTAGCTCTATTTTCAACTTTTTGAGGAACCTCCATACTGTTTTCCAGAGTGGGTGCACCAGCTTGCATTCCCACCAACAGTGTAGGAGAGTTCCCCTTTCTCCGCATCCCCGCCAACATCTGTCGTTTCCTGACTTGTTAATTTTAGCCATTCTGACTGGTGTGAGGTGGTATCTCATGGAGGTTTTGATTTGGATTTCCCTGATGCCGAGCGATATTGAGCACTTTTTCATGTGTCTGTTGGCCATTTGGATGTCTTCTTTGGAAACATGTCTGTTCATGTCTTCTGCCCATTTCTTGATTGGATTCTTTGTTCTTTGGGTGTTGAGTTTGATGAGTTCTTTATAGATTTTGGATACTAGCCCTTTATCTGATATGTCATTTGCAAATATCTTCTCCCATTCTGTCGGTTGTCTTTTGGTTTTGTTGACTGTTTCCTTTGCTTTGCTAAAGCTTTTTATCTTGATGAAGTCCCAATAGTTCATTTTTGCCCTTGCTTCCCTTGCCTTTGGCGATGTTTCTAGGAAGAAGTTGCTTCGGCTGAGGTCAAAGAGGTTGCTGCCTGTGTTTTCCTTTAGGATTTGGATGGACTCCTGTCTCACATTGAGGTCTTTCAACCATTTGGAGTCTATTTTTGTGTGTGGTGTAAGGAAATGGTCCAGTTTCATTCTTCTGCATGTGGCTGTCCAATTTTCCCAACACCATTTGTTGAAGAGACTGTCTTTGTTCCATTGGACATTCTTTCCTGCTTTGTCAAAGATGAGTTGACCATAGAGTTGAGGGTCCATTTCTGGGCTCTCTATTCTGTTCCATTGATCTATGTGTCTGTTTTTGTGCCAGTACCATGCTGTCTTGATGATGACAGCTTTGTAATAGAGCTGGAAGTCCGGAATTGTGATGCCGCCAGCTTTGCTTTTCTTTTTCAACATTCCTCTGGCTATGTGGGGTCTTTTCTGGGTCCATACAAATTTTAGGATTATTTGTTCCATTTCTTTGAAAAAAGTGGATGGTATTTTGATGGGGATTGCATTGAATGTGTAGATTGCCCTAGGTAGCATTGACATCTTCACAATATTTGTTCTTCCAATCCATGAGCATGGAACGTTTTTCCATTTCTTTGTGTCTTCCTCCATTTCTTTCATGAGTATTTTATAGTTTTCTGAGTACAGATCCTTTGTCTCTTTGGTTAGATTTATTCCTAGGTATCTTATGGTTTTGGGTGCAATTGTAAATGGGATCGACTCCTTCATTTCTCTTTCTTCTGTCTTGTTGGTGTATAGGAATGCCACTGACTTCTGTGCATTGATTTTATATCCTGCCACTTTACTGAATTCCTGTATGAGTTCTAGCAGTTTTGGGGTGGAGTCTTTTGGGTTTTCCAAATAAAGTATCATATCATCTGCAAAGAGTGAGGGTTTGACTTCTTCTTTGCCGATTTGGATGCCTTTGATTTCTTTTTGTTGTCTGATTGCTGTGTCTAGGACTTCCAATACTATGTTGAATAGCAGTGGTGATAGTGGACATCCCTGCCGCGTTCCTGACCTTAGGGGGAAAGCTCTCAGTTTTTCCCCTTTGAGAATGATATTCGCTGTAGGTTTTTCATAGATGGCTTTTATGATATTGAGGTATGTACCCTCTCTCCCTATACTCTGAAGAGTTTTGATCAAGAAAGGATGCTGTACTTTGTCAAAAGCTTTTTCTGCATCTATTGAGAGGATCATATGATTCTTGTTCTTTCTTTTGTTAATGTACTGTATCACATTGACTGATTTGCGGATGTTGAACCAACCTTGCAGCCCAGGGATAAATCCTACTTGGTCATGGTGAATAATCCTTTTAATGTACTGTTGGATCCTATTGGCTAGTATTTTGGTGAGAATTTTTGCATCCATGTTCATCAGGGATATTGGTCTGTAATTCTCCTTTTTGATGGGGTCTTTGTCTGGTTTTGGGATCAAGGTAATGCTGGCCTCATAAAATGAGTTTGGAAGTTTTCCTTCCGTTTCTATTTTTTGGAACAGTTTCAGAAGAATAGGTATTAATTCTTCTTGAAATGTTTGGTAGAATTCCCCTGGGAAGCCATCTGGCCCTGGGCTCATGTTTTTTGGGAGATTTTTGATGACTGCTTCAATTTCCTTAGTGGTTATAGGTCTGTTCAGGTTTTCTATTTCATCCTGGTTCAGTTTTGGTAGTTGATACATCTCTAGGAATGCATCCATTTCTTCCAGGTTATCTAATTTGCTGGCATAGAGTTGCTCATGCCAGCTTCCCTCTTTTTAAACCCTGCTTCCAGCTCAGAACCAAGCAGAAAAAGCCAGATATGTTCCTGAAACCAGTCACATAAGATGTCTCATTTCTAGTGAGCCCTCCAGCTTCCCTATGCCAACAACTTCCAATCAGAATATATCTAAAGCCTCCCCCACACATTTTTTTAAACTATGAAGCTTTCCCACTCCCCTGCCTTCCTTGAGTCTGTGAAATGCAGTTGATAGTAGCTGACTCCCTTGCATAGAAAACTGAATAAATGTCATCTGTTTGTTCTTCTTTAGATGGTTTTTGTTGATGCTATAGCTCTTAGGCAATATCCCTGTTAACTGAATCAAGTATTTTAAGTGTTACTTAAGACAGTGTTTATCAAAATGTTAGTGTACATGAGAATCACCTAGAAGGGTTGTTAAGCATCAGATGGTTGGGCCTTACCTTCAGAGTTTCTAATTCAGTAGGTCTTGGTTGGGGCCAAGCATGTGCCCTCTAGTTTTCAGATGATGCTAATGTTGCTCATCAGCTAACAATAATTTTGAGAAATGTCACCTTAAACTGCCAATATGATTTAGTAACAACAGCAATAATACCTGAATTTATGTGGTGTTCTTGCTCACTATGAGACAATTGTGTAAAATCTATGGGCCTAAAGTCATATTTTAAAGCATGACCTTCTTTGGAAACATACACCTTGAGTTGGAGTTATGAGGTTATAAGAGGGAGAGAAATGAATTTGATCAGAGTTGGAGGGAAACGTCTTCACCTTGTCCATAATTATGATTTGTTTTGTCCTTCCAGGGTAATTAGCCATACTTCAGGAATGAGAACTACGAGGCTTGGTATTTACTCATTCATGATCTAGGGATGGAAAGACAAGCTCTTACTAAATAAAAAAGGTGAAAAGAAAATTATTTGGGTTATGATTGCTCTTTACCAGAGAAAGATTAATAGGTTAGCAGTGGTATCTGGCCATTAATTGATTACTCCCTTAGTAGATTCCACTGTCATTTGAGTGGAAATGGTGATGCAGAAAGCCAAGACTGGGGAAAGGGTATAGATGCAGTTCCTGCCAAGGCAGCAAGGAAGACACAAGACAACACAAGGTGACGTTAAAAATCGAGGGTTTGGCAAGTGAGTCCCGTTTTGGAAGCCCATGGTCTTATTGCTTCATATAGATCTTGGCTGGCTTGTGACTGTCATCCCCTTTGCCCCCACTCCACCAGTATTCCCCATTCTCTCCTACCAGCATTAGTTTTCCTCCTTGGTTTTGTTCCTCACAACCTGTTCAATACATTGGCAGTCCCAATAACCAAACGATACTCTTTGTTTTCAACTTTATTTTGCATTTTTGCTTGAATTGTCTGAATTTAAGAAATAACCATGATAAATGTCAGCATAAATTGGACAGGTTCCTGTGTAATCTGCCTTTCTCAGTGAAGATTTCCTCATAATAAAAAGAACAGTCAAGTACTTTCTTCTTTGTGCATTTGACACTAGAGAGCATTTATTGCTAGCGCACTGAGAAAACAGTTTTTATGATAGCCAGTGTTGGTCTTTGCACTTGAAAATTTGAAAAACAGAAATGAATAAAAAAACACAGTAGTGATTAAGGGGTGAAAACCGATCTAAAGGGGACTATTTAAAGAACTGGATTGTTTAGCTAAGTAACAGCAGATTCGAGGTTGCATAAAAGGGCCTACCTTGTGGTCAGTCATTACCACCTAATAATTTTTTATGAATGACATCTGGGAGAATGAAGAATGAAACCAATTACAATTTCTAATGGAACATTTGATCTAGTCAATGATTCTGAGGCACCAAATGCCTTCAGGAAGCTTTCTTCTCAGCTGGAACCTAATTTTACTGGAGCCATTTTACTCTGTATGATAATGCAGCTGTCCTTTGTGGCTTCTCTGAGGTCAAAAAGGCATCACTGTGTGCTGTTTAGGAGTACGTTTCTTTCTAAATAAGATCTGACTGGGTCATTACCCAGAAGCAATAATTGGGCCATCAGGGACAAGATGAGCTCAAAATGAAAGAATTATTCACTGGCTAAAGATGATAAGCCACTAAGGCAAAATCAGCAAAGACCACAGATTATGTCATCAGAATTAGGCCTTTCTCTTGCTTATTTACATGGAAGGAGGAATTTACCATATAAGGCTTGTTTAATAAATATCTTAAGGTGGCAGTTTTAACCAAAATTGATTTTTGTTACCCCTTCCCCCAAAAAAGAGAGAAAATAAGAAAATTTCAATTATTGTAAGCCAGCCAACAGTTGAGGAGAAAATATTATGTATATTTAGAGAGAAAATGATATTACTTATGAAAATACTATGTAAACATGGCTATGAAGGGATTGGGCTACTTTCAATAAATTTTTTAAAAGCATTTAATATTTTTTAAATTAATAATTTGATTTAGTATATAAGACATTATTATGAACAATGATTTTTTTCATATGTAACTGTAGTAAGGTAAATACTTTGTAAATAGGCATTTTATTACCTGAGAACAAATATCTATGATCTCACTTGCACTGTTTTTATTTTTTATTGTAAGTCTGAAAATAGGGGATCAATGTGTTTTACAGTTCAATTGTTAAACTGCCAAAAATAAAATAATAAATCTTCATCTTTAATTGAAACCTTCTAAGGGATTAGTTGCTTTCTTTCTTGGTTTTCTTGAATGTAAAAAGTACTTCTTATGAATAGAAAATCAATGAAAATAATAACACTATACTTACATGTTTTCATATTTATTTTATTTAGAGTTTTATTAAAAATATATCGTCATACATGGTATGTGTCCAGCTTTCTATTAACAAACCTTTATTAAATATAGCACTAATGTGAACAGTATTTTCTCAGTTCAGTATTCAAAGGTATGCTTGTAAAGCACACCTTATTCATGAGTCTTAGTAGGTATTACTACTAAGTATATGGTGAGAATACACCTCTAGATTTTGTGCATTGTCATATTCAGGCAATATAATCGTGGTCTTTCGTTTAGTTTGAAAATTGGTTGTTTGCAATCTAGAGTAGTTGATTTTTTGCAATCTATAGCAATATTGTGGTTAAAGCTCACAAAAGCCTATTTAAATCCATGATTTAAATGAGATAGTGACTCAGTGGAACCACTGTGAGAAAGTGGGCTTAGGGGGCACCTGGGTGGCTCAGTTGGTTAAGCGTCTGCCTTCGGCTCAGGTCATGATCCCAGGGTCCTGGGATTGAGCCCCACATCGGGCTCCCTGCTCGGCAGGAAGCCTGCTTCTCCCACCCCCTGCTTGTGTTCCCTCTCTCGCTGTCTTTCTCTCTGTCAAATAAATAAATAAAATTAAAAAAAAAAAAAAAGTGGGCTTAGTTGCGGCTTGTAAACATACTGTAGGATGATCAACTGTCCCAATTTGTCCAGGACTGAGGGGTTTCCAGGAACACAGGGCTTTCAGTGCTAAAACCAGGACACCACAGGACAAACTGGGAGGATCTGGTCACCCTAATACATGTCTTGCTGATGGCTATACTGGAAAGAGCATCCCTATGCTGAATTCCAACCAGGGACAACACTGGGCTGTTTCTACCATCTTACCTAAGGCCATCATTGCAATGGAAGTGAGGGAACGAGGCCTACAAATATCTTGGGAAAAAGCACCAGAGTAGTAAGGAAAGGATGTTAGGTTGTATTGTTTCTTGCTCAAATGCAAATGCTGATTCAGTAAGTCTCCAGGAGGTGGGTGCTACTGGTCAGGGCATGGACTTTCAGGAGTGAGGAGCTTAATGCTTCTCATGGTGAATTAGAGTAAGATGGGAAAGACAGGTTTAGGACAAATTGAGGAGGGTCCTGAAGATCAGATTAAAGAGTTAGATATTTAAATGTAGACGGTGGGGCACCCATTGATGATTTAGGTGAACCGTCATGAAATAAATCATGATTTTAGGACTGATCATAAATATACAGTAAACAGATCAAGCAGGATTGGACAGATTCCCAAGAAGTTGAAAAGATTTGATGGGATTTGAAGATATTTAAAATATGGTTGAGGCAAAGAAGATAGTAAAAATCCCAAAGTTGTGAGACAAGATGAAGAGAAAAATATTTCCATTACAAAAATTGTTAAGCGAAGAATGTTGGTGGATGGTTAAAAGTGAACACTGCACCATTATATCTGGAGATATGCTAATATCATTAATAATATTGGCAGAAAATAAAGGAAAATCCAGCCATTAGCTGAGAGGTAATAAATATGTGCATACCAAAAGAAGGTGAAAAGTTTGGGGGGAAAATTAAATGTTAAATTTTCGAAAGGTTATTATTATGAGCTGCAGAGTGAAGGAATAAAGGAAATGAATGGAAATGAGAAGGTATATTCAGAAATAGATATGAAACTTCTAGAGCAACATATAAACATTGCAGGGTAGAGAACAAACAAGCTTCATTTGAGGTTTTATTCATAAAACATCAGCTAGAATGTGTCATTCAACCTACTTACATAATTATAGTCCAACACTTCTGCTGCCTTTGCTATTTATCTGGCTCAGTTTGTTACTGCAACTTAGGACCAGAACTTTAGGTGATTCATTGATTTTCTATGTGTGTGTGTGTGTGTGTGTGTGTGTGTGTGGTGTATTCTTTTTTAAATTAAAGATGCCTTACCCACATTTAGCTCTAGGAAGATTTTGATTATGAAGTGGTTCTAAGGAGTATTACGATGATAGACAAAGGCTTGAGCTCTTAGAATATGTTTTTGTTCCTTGTATCGAATCATACATGGTAGTAGTGCCATGGCAGGAACTTCTTGTTGTCTGCCAACATCTATTGCTTTCTTTTTTCCATGGCATTGCACTTTTATTTACATAAATGTCCAGTTACAGACTAATTTCCCCAGCTTCTGTCATGGCTAGATACAGTCATTTTGGCCAATGTGATACGAGTAGAAGTGATTTATGAAACCTCTTTAAAGAGGAATAGGTTGTGTCCTCCTCCTGCAGTTTCTTTCTATATCTGCTTATT
This sequence comes from Mirounga leonina, assembly GCF_011800145.1. Lineage (NCBI taxonomy): Eukaryota > Metazoa > Chordata > Mammalia > Carnivora > Phocidae > Mirounga > Mirounga leonina. Next base: position 1,153,797 of record NW_023270615.1, on the reverse strand, counting down.
GAAACATGGACATGGTGGTAAAGCAGCTTGGGCTATGAAGACCATGAGCATGATGCAGTGGGAGGGCAGAGCAATGAGATGATGTGAGCCTGGTTTCCTATATCCAGGAGTTGTCAATCACCCCCACACTCAAGACTCTTTCAAGAAAGAAATACATTTCAGTCTTGTGTATTTGGAGCTTTGTGACAGCAACAACCAAACCTACATCCTAATGAATACAAGGAACTTTGAAAAAGGTCAAAATCTAGTGTCCCTCTATACCTTCCTTGCTAAGCAGGGGCCCTCTCATGTGTCACTGGGGTGTTAAGTATTAGAGTATCCTTCCCCCTTGACCTGTGTTCTTAACCTTTCTGTACCTGTTCATCTATCCCTCTCAGCCCAGTCTTCCACAAATACCCTCAATCCTATTCCCTCTTAATTCTTGATTCATTAAATGGCATAACCTGGCCATTATCTCATTGTTGTACTGTGCCCTGCATTCCTGCTTTCAACTAGTTTCTGTTTTCTAAAGATGTACAGTTCTCCTTAAACCGGGAAATGAAATATTCAGTTGAGTATGCTGTGGTTCCATATCTTCATTTCCTTTTATGTCAGACAACTTAAATGATAGGGCCATGTACACTGTCTTCAAGTAGTGCCCTACAAAAACTCTCCCATTCTAACTATGGTTCTTGAAACTGCCATTTTTAAAGGTCATCCATTGTTTTTTTCCCCCCTGATTATTAAAGTAATAAATTCTAATTAAAAAAAAATCAGAAAGAATAAAGGACAGAGACCTAATCCCTAATCTACCATCTAGGATACATGAACATATAATAAACATGAATATTATAGAATATTTATTATAGTTAGTAGGATATATGCCAGATATTATATAATATTTGTGTTAGTTATATGATATTTGCTATATATCCTAGTGTTTATAATATTTGATATATATACTATATAGGACTGTATATGGTATTTGGTATAAATATAAATATTAAGATGCATGCCAAATGTTATATATAATATAAAATTTCATATTAGGTATGAAAAATAATGTTGGGTGTGCATACCAGTATTTACAGTTACGCCTATTTTTATATTTCTTTTACATAATCATGTTACATATGCCTTGTTGTAGTCTGCTTATTTATTTATTTATTTTTATTTAATTTTTTAAAGATTTATTTAAGAGAGAGAGGGAGAGTGCATGAGTAGAGGGAGGGACATAGAGAGAGGAGAAGCAGACTACCCATTGAGTGTAGAGCCCAACTCAGGGCTCCATCCCAGGACCCAGAGATCATGACCTGAGCCAAAACCAAGAGTCGGATGCCCAACTAACTGAGCCATCCAGGCACCTTGTGTTCTGCTTTTTAGATGAATAATATGGTTTGGACATCTTTCCTCACCAACAAATGGATCATGTAAATACCTAGGGAATATTGTATTAAATAGATAAGCATTAATTTATTTTTATAATTACTCCTTTAAACATCTATACCCTTATGGTTGAAGGTTTGAACTGTTTTCAGTTTTTGCCATTATAAACAGTGTTAAACTATTTATCTCTATGTGCTGTGCTTGCTTCCTCTTTTCTGTTTTCATTGATGTGGGTTTCTTTCCCATGAAAAGTGTTTTCCTCTACAGTCTCCCATTTTCAATTCAAGCAGAATAAGATGCAAATCTGATCTCACTTCTCCATCAACCTGCTCATTTTCCTCTCCTCATTGGTATCTGTCTATCACAATTCATGTAGTCATTTCCCCATGCATTTTGGTACTTAATTATATGTGGTCTTCAATTAATCATGACTGTATTCATTTTAATAGTGAGATCTATTAGGCAAGGGATAGGCTTCTCTAACCTCTGATTGACTCAGCACCATTACTTCCTGTAAAGCTACATCTCCTGTTTGAAAAAGTTTGTGTCTCACTTATAGGATGTGTGTGTGTGTGTGTGTGTGTGTGTGTGTGTGTGTGAGAAAGAGAGAGAGAGAGAGAGAGAGAGAGAGAGAAATGGAGGGGAAGGGACTAGGCAGAGAGGTTAGAAGTTTTGTTCTGCTTTATTTTGTATTTAAGACTATCACTGCACCCAGTTCCCAGAAAAATTTGCCCAGGATCCCTTGTCAGATTAAGTTTTCTCAGCTCAATTGACATTTGAACAAGAACATCATGTTTATGGCTCTGATGGAGTCATGAGGTGCCACAAGCGAGCAGGGCGGCAGGAGGACAAAAATGGAGCCAGGAGCAGCAAGGAAAGGAACTGGGGGTCCAGAAGCAGAAATGCACCAGAAGAGACAAAGGGGTGGAGTGAAGTTACTCAGGATTAAGTCTACATTTAGAAACTAAGAACCAGAGCTTTCTTTTTACATGACTCTGGTTGGCAGCCAGAGGTATAGAGGGTCTGGATTTTGGTTCTGGACCCACCTAGGCCATATACTAATTCTTTACCTTTCTTTCATGGGCCTCAGTTTGTGAAGTGGAGGTCGTATTTACTATCTAGACTATATTGGTGTAGCTTCGGTCTCCAATTATGTAACAAATGCGCTTCAAAAACTATGCAAATCTGTGGCAGATTGCATTTTCTAAAGATGGCTGCATAGCATCTCCTATCCCATGTGATTTTGTTACTCTCCCATCAAGATCTCCTTGCCCTTGAATCTGGATAGGCTTGTGACTACTTCAACCACTAGAATACAGCAGATGTGATGCTATGAGACTTCCAAGGCTAGGCCATGGGAGACAATGCAGATTCCGTCTGCTTTGTTTTCTGGAACACACTCGTGAGAGCCTTGCGAAACCATGTAGGTAATCCAACTACCCCGAGGCAATTACGTTTTGATGATGTATTGATCACATCAAGAGGCCTGGTGTAGGTGCTGAGTGAAGATGCCTCCAAATGACTACAACTCCTACAGCAGCCATTTTAGTCTCCTCAGCTGAGGCCCCAGACATCATGAAGCAGAGACAAGCCGTGTTCACTGTACCCTGTACCAATTCTTGGCCCGTAGAATCTTTGACCATGATGAAATGCTTGTTTATGATCCCAAGTTTGGGATGGTTTGTTATACAGCAAGTAAAACCAGAACAAAATCTAAGATAGGACAGTCATTAACATCATGATTGACTGGTTTAGGGAAACATACTAGTATCATTTGGTTTAATCTCTGACAAAAAGCAAAGGTGAATGAGTTGGAGGCTACAGTGAGGAAGTAACAGAGATTTGGTATCAGTGCTTTTTTCAAAAGTGATGTCTCAGGACAGAGAATGTATGTGGACCCGCAGTCTATAACAAATTAGAGACCCCTTTCCCTGGCATCAGCTGGGATTACGAAACTCACCAAGACACTCTGGCATTGGTCTTTAATGATGAACCTTGGAAAGGTGCAGACTGCCTCAATCCCCAAGTGTTCTCCTTGTGTCTCTGCCAGACTGAACATCATGAGCCAGCACACACAAACTGTCGCCCTGATCCAGAGCAGCTGTCTAATTACAATTTTGTTATTATTAATTACAGAGTAGAAAATCATTTGTAATTAGCTCAGCCTAAATCATAGTTTAAACAGCCAAAAATTACATTACAAACTAAAGTGTAATTAAAGCACTACACTAAAGTGTTTATTTAAACCCAGTTTAGTTACTGCAAATTTTTCAATCAGCTTCTCAGGCTCATACATAGATTTAATTAGTCTCCAGTACTGACAGTTTAGTGCGTTTATTCATTAAGCATCAATATTGCTGAACAAATGTAAATAAAATATAGACAGAGATGCTTTAAAGGGGCAGTCACGAAACATCTGGGAGAGATAATGAGGCTGGGAAAGATGTGAATGTTAATCAGTCTCCCAAGCTGCTGGAGGAGCACTAGCTCTGGGAAGTCTGGGATCTCCGTACTGAGCAAATCTGAAGAGTAGGTTTGCACTGCAGATTGGCGGGAATGGTGCTGTGGGGTGGGGCAGAAGTCAGTGTAATTCGATTTTTGCCATTGCTCTAGGCTAGATCTCAGGTGCCATTCAACAGAATTCCAGATGGAGAGAAAAGGGATCATCCCACTCTGCCAACCTCTGGGGCTCTATGTATCTTCTTCAGAAACAGAAGAGCTTATAAAGGGATTTTTCAGGATGGAGTAGCTTCTTTCTTGAAGTGTTTAGAGAAAGTGGTCTCTATGATAATAAGTATTATGCACATTAAGGAGTAAATTTTCTATTTAAGGACTATTGTTCGGAAAACCACCCTTTGCCACACACGCTTCTAAATGGGTTCTAGGTTCTTGAAAGTACTCTTCAGGGGAGCTCTCCACATTGGTCAATAGGACTGCTGTTTCTCAACATATTCTTGGTGGTGGCTTTGAATGCTTTCAGAATCACCCTCATCATTTTTGCCTGGATTGCATCCATAGCCTCCAGACACACCCCCATTTTCCAGTCTTGCTCCCCCGGCATAATTTTTTTTCTTATTTCATCCTACTGCCAGAATTAGTTCTCTAGAATGGAAACCCCTTTATGGCATTCCTCTACCTGCAACTTTAGGGTAGTGCCTCATTCCTGCCAGTGTTCAGAAGCTGAAACGTCTCACACGAGGCCCTCTGCGAACTGGCCAGCCTCCACTTCGCTGTCATTATCTCAGTACTCTGTCCTGTGCCCTAATTCTTTAGGGTTCCCTAAAATCATCAGGGCATTTTTTACCTGGCTGCCTTTTACACACATGATATGCCAATGTGCAAGCTGACTACCTTGCCTTGGCTTGGCCAAGTCCAGTGCATCATTCGAAATTCAGCTCTGGCAATATCTTGTTGGGAAACCCTTCCTGATATTCTTGTTCTGTTCTTCACTGTAAATGAGTATCTGCCCCCAACACACACACAATATTTCCATGCTCTTATCACTTTTATATCACTAACACCATATGTAGTAATCATCTAGGCCTGCTGAAACCAATAAAACATGACCTCTTTGGATTAAAAGAGGTGGCAATACATAATAACTTTAGGAATCATTATTCATTGTTCATTTCAGACCCCAACACCATTCATGGTGCTTTTCACATCCCAAGTGCCATGTGAAATATTTGATGTGTGAAACATGGCACTATTATTTTGGGTGTTGTCAGTGATTACCGACCTTTACTTTTTTGAAATAAATTATAGTTTTGAAAATAGTCATAAGTTATTTGACAAAAAGATTAATAAATGACAATGGTAATGTGTCAAATGATTTTTGGTAAAACAAAATCATGTATGACTAAAAGTAACTACATTTTGTAGAATAAAGTAGATGTGGATTATTTCTGAAAAATCTCTCAAGTATAATAACATTATTGGAATAAAGATAATGCCAATTTGGTTGCTTTTTAAATACCTACAAAATGATTTTTATAATTACCTTGTGGCATTTTTGTCATAGCTAAATATTAGTATTGTTGGTGGATAGAAATATTTTGACAAATTTTGCTTTATAAGTAAATAACAACGATTGTCACAAACACACTCTAGAATCACATATTCTTTAGTGAATACCAGTTTTGCCCTTACCAGCTATGTGACGTTGGGCAATTTATTTAACCACTGTGTGATTCAGTTTCCTTGTTTGTAAAATGAGCATTATAATATCTGCCTCATAGGCTGTGGTGAGAATTAAAGCAGTTAATGCATGTAAATCTTTTAGGACAATGCCTAGCATATAGTGGTGCTACATTATAGTTTGCAAGTTTTACTTTTATATTACCAATATTATTCGCTTTCCTAACTGAGACGTCAAGTTTTATGTAGAAGCTCAGCATAGCTTAAATAAATCCTTGATATCTGGGACAAAACCTCATTGCAACAGAGTTAAAAAAGTGGATCTTAACTTAGATGTTCATATTTGTCTAATTATTTTGATTCTCATTTGTGTTGATGGTGTTCATTTTTTAGATGAGAATTAGATGATACATCTAGAGTGTACCTGGATAGTTCCTACTGGAATATGTGTAATTTATCTTCAAATTTTAAGAATGAAAGGGAAGAGGCATGTAAAACATTTAAAACCAATGAAAAAATCTAGATTTGAGTTGCAAAATGTCGATATCTCTTTGAAAATAAACAGTCCACAAAAGCATTGAAATTCTTGGTGTGCAGTTATGAGATTGTCAGATTTTGAGGACTTACTTCAGTATATTTGACAAGAAAAGAAAGAACTGACCTTGTCTCCTGCCATTCCTGTTTCCCTTTGTTACCACTAAATATCCATTTACAGAATAACTTCTAGTGCCATGTACCGATCTAGTTCTGGGAAAGAATTTGTTCTACTTAAGTTAAAGCTGATACTCCCAGTGAGTTTAAATAACCCTATAGAACTGCTCTTTTCAGAGTAAGTCTTTGGAATTATGCCACTGGTTTAGATTGAGGAATGTCATCACAAACAGTTCAGCGAGACTTCTCACTCTGTTTGTTGTAAGAGTGATTTGTTCATGACAAAACTCAAGATCCTTCTTATAAGAATCAATGAGAAATTTCTTTTTGTATTTTCTCATTTGTTCAGAACTGGTTTTGATTCCTTTCTAGTTATCTAGAAAATCCAGAGTCAAATTCATGATCATCTTCTGGCAAACAAATGACATTTTGCAGCGTGTAGTTTGCATACTTATTACTTCTCTCTCACTCTCAATTTCCCTTTTAATGCTTTGTCCACCTATTTCAATGTATTATTATTGAAAAAATATTAAATATGATATTATGTATTTATGAATGCACCTTTATATGTTTTAGAATAAGGACAAGACTAAATGAAAAAGATGGAGGAAGGAAAGTGGAAGGAAGGAGGGAAGGAAGGAAGGAAAGGAGAAAGAAAGAAAGAAAAAAGAAATATGGAAAAGGAAAAGTTTTGCAGCTCCTTTAATTTAGTCCAAATGTAGAATGCCATATGGTGAGATTTCTTATATGGTATTATATTTATGTCTCTTATATGGCAAAGCAAATACATTATATTCCTTGTAGAGTGGGACACTATTAACAATGACTAATATCTATATCTGCACATGTGTGAGCTCCTTCACCCAGTTCTCACTTTCAGAAATGTTTGCAGAACATTCCGTATTATCACGAGAAGGAGTCATTCACTTGGGTGATAAGATGTATATATGAAACATGTTGAGAATCCCAAAGCTGTATAGATGCCAATAACTCAGAATAACACTTTTATCATGAAAATAAAACTATCTGATGTGTGCTATTCTTTGCACAGGATGGTGTTCATTAAAAAGCAAAATCTCTTCTGACTTATAGTGTGGTTGCCCAAAACATGGGGACACCATGCAAGATCATTGAATTTATTATTTAAATTCCTCCTCCTTTATGGTTTTCCCTTCCTTTTATTTTATTTGAAGTGAATTCAGAGTTCATTAGAAAAGCCTGTAGCAGCTTTCAGCAAATTGCTCGATTCCACCAAAGTTCTTCACACCCTGACAGCAAATTGTTTGAAGTTTTCAAGGTTATAAAAAAGTTGATCTTCGAGGAAAAAAAATGTTTTCTTTTGAATATTCTTTTGCGTTTTTCTTTATATTGTACATTTAAAGTGGAGAATGAAAATTTAGGGGATGAATATGATATTGTTGTAATGTGAGTTGAGAATACAAAATTGAAGTTGGTAAGTGGTCTGCAGTTTCATCCTAGGAATTGGGGAAGGTGGTAGTCTTATACATTTAAAGCCCTTGCCTCCAGGGGCGCCTGGGTGGCTCAGTTGGTTAAACATCTGACTTGATATCAGCTCAGGCCATGATCTTAGGGTTGTGGGATCGAGCCTCGAGGTCAGGCTCTGTGCTGAGTGTGGAGCCTGCTTAAGATTCTCTCTCTCCCTCTCCCGCTGCCCCTTCCCCTGCTTGCTCTCTTTCTCTCTCTCTCTCAAAAAAAAAAAAAAAAAGCCCTTGCCTCCAGAAATGTCTCTCCTTTCTTCCCCTAAAATTCCTTAGAGGATAAAAATCATCATGCCATAATTGGATAGAAAGTTTATTATATAAACATCTTAAGGGGAAAATATGGTTTTCTTAAATCCATGCTCATATAAACAAGATAAATATCTCCCAGCTCTAGGATCACAGTTTGGGCCTGAACTCTGAGAAAGCATGACCTCCAGGTATAAATCTGAGTTATATTCCAATGCCTGGGGTGGAAGCTTGTGGTGCTTCCCCCCTGCCCCGCTTTTGCTAATACATCATGGAGAGTAAACCCTAAGTCTTCAGGCACTCTAATGGGACAGAGAGAACAGAGTCTGGCATGTAGAGAACCACCCTTAGAATGTATTATTGTTCTGGGATTTGACTGAAAAGAATCCATCAGATTCAGTGTGATAGTTTTAGAATTGGACTTAAATTGGGGCCAGATATCTGGAAAGAAGAATTACACCAAAGCTGAGACTTACCACCACCACTGCCAAGAGATCTGAATTTTTTCTTTGAGTAGCTGAAGTGGGATATGCCATTAAAAGAACACATGCTGGAGGGGCACCTGGGTGGCTCAGTTGGTTAAGCGTCTGCTTTCAGCTCAGGTCATGATCTCAGGGTCCTAGGATTGAGCCCCGTGCCAGCCTCCCTGCTCAGCTGGGAGCCTGCTTCTCCCTCTCCCCTGCCTCTGCTCGTGCTCTCTCTCGCTCTCTCTCTCAAATAAATAAATAAAATCTTAAAAAACAAAGCAAAACAAAACAAAACACATGCTGGAGTTGGGATCACTGGAACAATTCCTGGCCCCTCCATTCCTGGAGATACAGTGCCATCAGACCGATCCTTTCAAAATGCTTCTCTGTTCATGTCACTTCTCCACTTGCAAGACCTTAATGGATAAGTTTCTTCCTCTTGGTACACCTGGTTTTCTGAGTATACTCCGATTACTTTTGGAGCCCGTGGCCCATTTGGTAGGGGTCTGTCCTCGTAACCTCAGCTTGTCTTTCTCTCTCTTTCTCATTAAGGGCTTTATCCTCAGCCTTTACCCAAGATCCTGCTGCGGTCTCAGTGGACCACCAAAAATGCCAGTGCTAGCAGTGGCCTGACTTCAAGCATTCATTTGGGCTTATGGCCAGCCCCCTGTAACCATAGTCTATTTGGGGCCCGCCTTTGGATTCCCAGCATGATGCTCTTTTCTCAGGTCGCCTTCCTCTCTGGTGAACAGCTCTGCGTATATGCTCTCAGATCCTTTTCTCACCATTTCTCCACTCTGCTGTATTACACAGGCTGGCGCATTTGAACTAGATTTCCCAGGCTCTGTGGTCCACTGGCTTCCATCTGAGATCAGCTAACATGAGAAAGAGTTGGGATGTTAGGCAAAGGGAGGACCTAGGCTATTATACCTCTCTCACTCTGCTCAAGGCAGCTGTCACCTCCTCTGTGATCACAGCTTCCAGTGGGTAGCTCTTGTTATGGTTCCAGGATCCCCCAGGTGGCCTCAACTCATCAGCTCTGGTCACCGCATCTCCTTTTGTCTCTGCAGCCCTAGGGGTGGTAAGGGGTTGCTGCTCTTCTGTTCTGTCACTTGCTTGCCGTAAGGCTTTCCAGGCCTTCCAGCTTTTTGGGAATGGGTCCCCAGTACTATAGTCCTTCTACTCAGATTCTTGTTGGGAGGTGCTGTTTTCCTCTTAAGTGGACTAAATAGGAAAACTATTTCCTAATAAGTGGACTCTTATTGATGTGATATTCTTCATTATTCTCCTTCTGATTACCCAAACCAAACTTTTCTTAGTGACTAGTTATTTAGCAAGATGACTCTTACGTTATAATGAAGAGCAAAATAATTCATGAACGTTGCCAGCTGAATGTCTAAAAGTTTGCTCATTGTCATTAGACTGTGTTTTGGGGAAGGTGTTTCTGGGCTTGTTGCTGATGGTGCTGGAAAATCAATCCCCTGTGAGACAGTGCTCCCAGCAATATAGATTGTTTGAACTACTTACCATTATGTCAAATTCACTTTAGCATCTGCAAACAGACAACTGTATGAACACTGTAGAAGCACTGTTTTCTCTGTTTGCACTTAAAGGCCTAAAGTTACATAGATTTTCATAATCAAGAAAGCTTAATTCAATAACAGGTCCTTTATTTAACCCTTAAATACTTAATGTCTGGGGTCAATTTCTGTCTCTCTCATTAAAAAATATTAATTCACACACGATTCGTTCCTTTAAGACATAACTATTTAGAAGGACACTTTCATTTTGAATGTTGGTGTCTACCCATTCTCAGTTCCCTGAAGAGTCATTCCATTTCTTTTCCACTTTGAACAATTGTGATATCAGTCAATGAAACTCCCAGAGTAAAACACATTTCCACAAGACTTCAGCAAAGTGTACCAGCTACTTCAATCCCAGGACAAATTAAGTACAAACAACGTTAACAGTCTCTTCAGGTGAATAGTCAAGGGATTGGCTAGATTTTCTGTGTGTATTGATGAGCATTGACGAGATGACTGGATGGGGGATACAGGCATGTTCCAGGTGGTGAGATGCTGACCAAGAAGGCAGAGGGAAAGATGCTTGGGCTGTTACTCTTCAGAATATTTCACCGTGGCCATGGACTCCCTGTCTTTTTCCAGGTCATACTTTTGTAACCAGAGCATCACGCATTTAATCATTTCCTCATTCAAATATTCCCATCCTGGCTCCTTGCCCCACATCTTCCTGCTAAAGACTTGGAAGGAAAGAAGGGCTCACTCTTCATGTTCACATGCAGTTCTCTTATAACAGAATCAGTCTTCCTTATATACTTTATTAGATTTTGTACAATTTTGCCTGACCACCCAAAATGGCAGTGGTCTAGTCAGAACTTTTTATGGCTCTGTGCTCAGGGCTAGTTTTCAGCTGTAATGCAGCCATGCCATGCATCAAGGATGTGGTGCCCAGGGACTCCTGGGTGGCTCAGTCACTGGTTAAGCCCAACTCTTGATTTCGGCTCAGGTCATGGTCTCAGGGTCATGAGATTGAGCCCCATATTGGACTCTGTGCTGGGTTGGTGCCTGGCTGGCTCAGTTGGTAGAGCATACGCCTCTTGATCCTGGGTTGTTGAGTTCAAGCCTCACATTGTGTATGGGGCCTACTTAAAAAAAAAATGGTTGCTTTGGTAGGGGGAGAGATATTATGGAAGCATACTTCAGGTGGTTTAAGTAATGTAAAAAACAGAGAAACCATCCTTGAATAAGTGACATTCATGATGAGATCTGAAGGATGAGTGGAAGCTACCTAGAAAATGTTCGTGTTACCTAAAATATGTATGTTGGGGCTAGGGGAGGGAAGGGGTGCTAAGGACGGGAATGGGAGGGAAGATCTTTCTGCAGGATGAAAAAACGATGTTTTGAGGTGTTTTAAAGAGTGAGGAGATAAAAAAGATGCCTTTTGGGGCACCTGGGTAGTTCAGTTGGTTAAGTGTCTGCCTTCAGCTCAGGTCATGATCTCAGGGTCCTAGGATCCAACACCATATCAGGCTCCCAGCTCAGTGGAGAGCTTGCTTCTCCCTCTCCCTCTCTCACTCTCTCGATTTCAAATAAATAAAATCTTAAAAAAACAAAACAAAAGAAAGATGCCTATTACTGTAATCCGGGTAAGACAGTTGGCAATGGTCAGGGCTGAATTCTGGTCATCAAAACTGGATTGGAGATGGAGGAAATGGATAGATTAAAAAGGTATTTAAGAGCTAGGGCCATTTGTGATTTATCATACATTGTGCAGCTTGAATAGTTTGTTTCATATATATATATTTACATATATATAATAAGAAATTATTATATACATATGTATAGTAATTTCTATGCTGCTTATATATTCTGAACCAAAAATGAAGACCTGTTGGTCATCACTGGGTCACAAGGCTTGGAGTTATACCTATCTTGGAAAAATCTGGGATTTTGATATTTACACTAATTTTCCCAATTGTATTATAAGCCATTATGATGTGTCTCACAGCATCTAGCACAGAGTATATATTAGGTGCTCAGTAATGTTGTTTGATGAGCTCAATGTGCCTATGCGAAATTCAGCTAAGCAATCTAACCAATGTCAACACAAATTCTGATCTATTCCTACATGAAGGGGTGCTGGATTATTTGTTGCTGATATGTTAGATAGAATGTATTTAGTAGGTAGTGATAAACAATATCATGTTTCTGGAATATCTGGAGTCTGATGACCCCTTGACCAACACTGAGTTCATCACACTTCCAGTTCATAAACACATTTGCCCTGAGGTTGTTTGAGAGGCAGAGGGCTTTCATTTAATATGAAGCTGATATTATTGATTTTTTCTTTCACACATATGGGGGTATGATAACCTAGACTTCATATTTATTAGCCCGACTAATCATTAGTAGTTGTTGAACTTCAGAGAGTTCAGGGCTTTGGTTGAGTTTCAAGTACTCAAATCTGGATGCTCATCGAAGTGTACATTCACTAGAGAAAGCCCTAAAGATCTCCTTCTTAGTCCTGAACTGTATAAATTCCGTTCTCTATATGTTTTTGGGTCCATTGTTAAGTTTCAGTCCAGTTAATTCTAGAGACCTCTTAAACAGAAAGATTTATTTTTTTCTTACCATGGGAGAGTGCAAAAAAATATTATTTCAAATAGTCTTTGTGCAGCATGGTGTATTAGAAAGGATATGGACTTGTGGCCAAATACCCCAATTTGAAGACAATTTTAGCCACTTACGGTATAAAGTGGAACACATGACTTACCTTTTTAGCTTTTGTTCCCTTATTTATTGAATAGGAATAAACAGACTCTAATTCACAGGATACTAATATTAAACACAAAGCACAAAGAGATTTTTTTGTTTTTGTTTTTGTTTCTTTAACATAGCCTGGCATATAGTAAATGGTTAAAAAAAAAAAAAGGCTAAGTCCACCGTCATGGTCTTTTTAATTATCAACTTCTCTAATTAGAGATTGAGCTGAGGTTATCTAATGCTTCTTAGCCACCGCTCTCTGACTTCCAAATAAACTATAACCATCTAAAGAGCCATGTCCATGATGACTTGATTTTGTATTTCCCATAGCACTTATCACAATCTTGACCTGGTACACACTCAGTAAACTTTTTTGAATAAATTCATGAAATAAACTTATTGAAGAAGTTGTGAAATTTTCTCTGTCACGGAGAATGTTATGACAAACAAGTGTGTCCCTGTAAACATTTTGAGAGAAGGAGCAGGCCTCATTCACTGCTATATTCCTAGTTCCTGTCTCACAGTAGAGACTCAATAAATATTTGTCATTGAATGAATAAATAAGTGAGTGAATGAAAATAATGATCTATTCCAACCTACAAGTAGAGAGAAAATCTATCATTTATGCAAAGTAGGATATACCTTGGGGAGCCTGCAAGAAAAGACATCAAAAAGGAAGAGAAAAATCACAGAGAAAATGGGTTGGGATTTGGTTTGAGAAAACCCCTTATGAGGATATTATATCATTTTAAGTAAATTCTAGGACTCAAGGACAGGTTTTTGAGTTAGGGCAGAAACCAGCAGATTGGGTGTTTTCTATTGTAGGTGTAAGTCAACTTACAATGTGTCATAATTTGGGGGAAGATAAGGTTTATTTCTATACCTCTTCTCTCCTTTATTCATATCCTTTTTGTTTCTTTCCACTTTGTTTTTTTTTTTTTTTTTTTTTAATTTTCCCAAACCCTGACTGCTCACTTTTAACCACATTATATGCTGCCTGGTGTCCTGAAGCTTTTTTTTTTTTTTTTTTACTGGTCCTTCATTCAACAATTACCCACATTTCTGAAGCATATTTGGACACTGGTGGTGCACTATTCAGATACCTATAGATTTCCTTTACTTATTTCCTACACCTGTCCTCTGACTTCTGCCTGCTTGACTTACAGCTACTTCTACCTACAACCTTCTTCCAAAGTTATCCTCACTGGAACAGCTTCCCCCAGACATAGCTGGAAATATCTGGGAGTTTACAGCATTTCACAGGCAGCCTGTACACGAGGACTGACTGATGGCAGGTTTGAAAGTTCATCTACCCTAGTGGCAGGACAACTCGGTGATATCACTTATGCTCAGATCTTCCTGTGGAATAGGACTGGGTCCGGAAATTACCTGAAATTGTATAATTTCTTGGCTTCTCTCCCTGTCCTACTGCACCACTTCCTCACTAATATCTCTTGGGATCATTTTCTTAATAAATCACTTACACAAATACCCTCATCTCAAGGTCTGCTTTTTGAAAACTTGAGTGAAGATATTGAAACACTACCAGAGGCCATGTGTTTCTCTGTAATTCTACCTGAAAATACTCCTCACCAGATATCCATTGACTAATAAAGTTAAGATGAGGGTCCTCCAATTACTTTTGTGGTAATAACTCTGGACTATCCAGAACTTGTTTGTTTCTAACCTGCTCTTAATTAAATCCAGTTTCCTACCCAGTTTTTATTCCAATTTTCTGTACACATGTAACAGCCCCCATGATCTTGAACTTTCTTTTCTCTCAAGCTTCTAACTTTGACTCCAAATCAAAGATGCAGTTTTGGATTGACAAGTAAATATTCCTAACTTTAGTCTTCATCTAGTAGTTGGACATATTTCCCAGTTGGTTCAGGCCTAGGACTTTACATACTTTCCTATGCTCTGCAAACTTGGAATGAGGGCAGGGGAAGTGAAGCTTCAGGTACTCTGCTAGACCAGATTCAAAGATGGCTGAAACTGTATCTTGAAAAATAGCACTAGGTTAGCAGTCGTTGGTTCTATGTCTTCAAAATTCTAAATAAAACACCTTGAGAAACAGAAAAAAAAAAAAGAAGGAAATTTGCAACACTATTTCAACTAAGAATAACAGTCAACCTACTATAGTAGGGATGCCCTTCTTATAACTAAGTCTGTGGAATGGAACTGACAAAGCATTGGTAGCCCCTGTTGCACAGTTTCTGTCTTGAAAGAGAGCAAGGAGATCTTTCAATTATATACTACCTATTCCTAGAATTAAATAGACAAGATCTGTCATTCATGCTATCTAGAAAAATGGGTGGGTATCTTTCTAATGCAAGGAAAATACTTTCTACAGGGCCACCAGAATGCACTCTTTTCTCTAGTATCCATACCAACCCCAACATTTTCTAGCAAGCCAAGTAGTTGTTCATGTGGAAAGGAGAAAGAAAGATTCTTAGAAATGGGTGGGGACAGAGGAAGGTGGGCATATTATAGTCCATCCACGCCTATTTGTGAAATAATAGTAGATAAACAACAATTCACTAAGAGAAAAGTCAACATTAAGAATTTAGGAAGACAAAGGTGTTGGCATAAAAATTTGGTGTGAGTAAAACCAATTAAAGTAGAATTAAAACTAAACATTGTAAAAAAAAACTACACATTGTAAATATGGTTTCAGTTTTGAAATTTGTCTGAAGAATACACATAATGTATGGAAAAATATTCTGAAACTACAATTTGATTCTAACTCAACTCCAGATTTTATTTTGATACAGATCATGAAATGAAGCGGTTTAAAGACAGAAGTAAAAATTGGTACATCCTTCATTTTGTGTAAGGAACAATCATTTTTTTCAAAAGATTTTATTTATTTACTTGAGAGAATGAGAGAGAGAGAGAGACAGAGTATGAGAGGGGGGAGGGTCAGAGGGAGAAGCAGACTCTCTGCCAAGCAGGGAGCCCGATATGGGACTCGATCCCAGGATTCCAGGATCATGACCTGAGCAGAAGGCAGTCGCTTAACTGACTGAGCCACCCAGGTGCCCCAGGAACAATCATTTTTTATTTTGCTAATTAGTTTTATATGGGATAAGATTGTATTTTGAAAACTTTAAAAGTAACCACAAAATAGAGTAGGATTTATAGCTTTGAAATCACTACAGACAAATGGAGGCAGGAATATAGTAAAAGAGAGGAGAGGAGTGCCTGGCTGGCTTGGTCAGTAGAGCATGTGGCTTTGATCTTGGGATCATGAGTTCAAGCACCACGTTGGGTGTAGAGATTACTTAAAAATAAATAAATAAGAAGAAAAAAGTAAAAATGTTTTAAAGAAAAGTTTTAAAAAATGTACAAAAATAATTATAAATAGTTTAAATTATCTTGATGAAAGACAACAATCTAGACATGGCTAACAGCAAAATTTTGTGATGTTAAATTGACATTTTTTTTAAAGATTTTATTTATTTATTTGAGAGAGAGAATGAGAGAGAGAGAGAGAGAGAGAGCATGAGAGGGGGAGGATCAGAGGGAGAAGTAGACTCCCTGCCGAGCAGGGAGCCTGATGCGGGACTCGATCCCGGGACTCCAGGATCATGACCTGAGCCGAAGGCAGTTACTTAACCAACTGAGCCACCCAGGCGCCCCTAAATTGACATGTTTTAATGTAAGACATAATTAGCCTGGGTGTAGAGCATTAAAGAGTAAATTTTAAAAATAAAAGATAACATTTCACAGTGGATATGAAATACTAGTTTATCATGAAAATAGCATCAGTAACTCAAAAGCAAAAATAAAAATATGAAGACTAATTAATTCTAACATAATGGTGTAGGAGATTTTATTGGAATTAAAAAATGGAATGTTTTTATACCTACACACTCATACTCACATACACACACACACGTACCTAGCAAGACTACATATTCTTCTCAAGATTCTATAAATATTTCAAAAGTAATTATATACTGGGCCCCCAAGATATGTACAGATCTTTAAAACATTTTTAAATTAGCAATAAAAAGAATTTTAAAATAAAAAAAAAAACACCAAAAATGAATGTTTTAAGATAAAACAAACATAATGTTAAGTAACTATTGGACTAAAAGAAATCAAATTTTGCAATACAGATTTTTAAAAATATAATTCAAATATAAATTCTGCACATCAAAAATTATGAGATGTGACCAAGATGGTAAAGAGAGAGCAGTGCATAGCTTTAAGTGTTTATGCTATTTGAAAATAAACAGGAGAGAAGTGATTAAAACAGTTTAAGAAGTTATTTAAAAACATA
This sequence comes from Mirounga leonina, assembly GCF_011800145.1. Classification (NCBI taxonomy): domain Eukaryota; kingdom Metazoa; phylum Chordata; class Mammalia; order Carnivora; family Phocidae; genus Mirounga; species Mirounga leonina. The sequence continues at coordinate 1,136,858 of NW_023270615.1, read as the reverse complement.
GTAAACTTATCTAAAGAAAAGAGAATCTGATAAAAGTAGAAATCATTGAATTAGAATACAAAGTTGATTTGATAAATCCATATTTTTTTGAGAAAATGTTAAAATGAAAAGCTCCTAGAAAATCTGATTATGTGGCTATGACACATAAAGAGAAAATGAAAAAAAAATCTAATAATATAGTCTTTTTATCATTCACATCCCTAAAACACATCTGGTTAGTAATTCAGCTTACAAATAAACTGTCAGAGACACAGTCTTAAATAGTGTTGCCTGATCTCAAAAAAAAGGAAAGAAAACATGTAATTATTTTAAATTCTCAAACCAGTTTCTATAGGAAACTAAAGCATAGTCTTCTGTAACTAGATGTCAGTTAGGAAATAATAGAGACAGGATTCAGATTTAGGTGTGCTTGATCCTCACACTTCAATGTCCTGTGAGCTTGCACAGAACACTTTTCATATAGTTCTAGGTTTCCAAATTAGTTAACACAAAGACATCTCTTGAAGTATCAGCCTGCAGTTACGGGTGACTTTCTCTAGTAGTCTTCTGCAAATGAGCACAGGGACTAGATCACAAGGTACAGGAGAAATCTTGTACTAAGGAGAAATCTAAAATGGAGAATCTATTGGAAGTTGCAACAATGATAACAACGAAAAGAGGAATGTGTGGGGACAAGCTCCCCTTCCACTAAACTTCATTGACTACATGGAGGGCAAATTTGCAAACTTCCCAAGGTCCAAATATGGGTGCTGAAGAGGCAAGCTCCTGGTATAAGGAATTCCACTCAAGAAGGGCTCCTTGAGGTGGAGATAAGACCCCAATGAGAGAGGCTAGTTGGAAAACTAGGGGCTGATGGGGGTCCCAAGTGGCAGCTGGATAAGAAATCTTGTCCTTGCCAAATAGCTTCAGCCAAAATCCCAGCAAAGGATCCCTAAGGAACCCAGTTAAAGTGCCCCAAGAGAGAAGGAATCAGCTTTCTGTACCTCCCAAGAGATGACACTAATTCCAGATCATTATTGCTGTGATCAAGTATATCTTGTCTGCTCTTTTCTCTCCTTCTTTTTCCACCCCAGCCATAAAGGAGCCAAAGAAGAAGCTGGGGAGTGGAAGAGGAGGTAGAGAGAGGAAGAGGAAGGAGGTTGACAATACCTACTTTTTCCTTGGGTTTCAGTTTATGGCAGTTGGGACCTAGAAAAAGGAAGAAGCTTTAAGTGAGTAAGAGTCTAGAGTTCTGATATTATATGGATGCAATTTGCTAATTATTGAAACCAGATTAATCTTATGACTAAAAAGATTTTTAAGAAATTACTTCTGGCCTGAGATTTATCCAAGAGATGGCAAAGAATGAACTCATAGAATAGGGTTGAAAGGGAAAAGAAAAAAAAAAAAAAACAATAGGTACAAACTTCCAGTTATAAAATAAGTAAGTGATGTGTATGTAATGTACAACATGGGGAATATAGTTATTAATACTGTAATGCATATTTGAAAGTTGCTAGAGACTTAAAACTCCTCATAATAAGAAAAAAAACACATTTGTAACTATGTATGGTGATGAATGTCAGCTAGACTTATCGTGGTGAACATTTTGCAATATATGCAAATACTGAATCATTATGTTGTACTCTTAAAACTAATATAATGTTACATATCATTTATACCTCAAAAAAGAAACAACAAAGTTGGTTTTGACTTTCCTGTTATCAAATCCAACTCATTAAAAAAAGATTTTGTAAATATTCACTAAATACCTATCATGTACCAGGCACTGGGGTTTCAGAGATGAACAAAACAGACAAGGTTACTACACTCATGGCAACTATATTGTGGTAAGACACTTAGATGGTAGATAAATAAACAATGAAGATATCAGCATGAATTTCATGTATAGAATAGAATTGGAATGATGTGATACAGAATTTATTAGGGGAATACTTAAGATAGGGTGGTCAGTAGTGGGTCCTCTGAGGAGCTATTTAAACTGAGGTCAGAATGACAACAGGGATCCGGCATGCAAGTTATGGGAAAAATGCATCACAAGCAGAGAAAACACCTATGAAAAGACATAACATGGATATGAGCTAGGTGCAAGCCAGAAATAGAATGGCCAGAGTGGGCTTGAGCACCATGGACAAGGGACGTAATAGGCTGGGACAAGATTGGAGATAATAGGAGAGGCAAAAAACCAGAGACCTCTGTAAGGTAGAGATATGGACTCAATATTATCTTAAGTGATAGACAAGGTAGGGTTAGGAACAGAGAACAATGTGATCTGGTTTACATTTTGCAAAAATCTCTCTGGGCACTCTATGGAAATACTTCTGCCATGGTCAATTTCAAGAATGACTGTGTTAAACACAAAGGGCTTGCAAAATTTCTGGAAATTCAGCAATAGCTAGAGCTGGCCTCATGGCTCCAAGAGTCTATTGCTGAATTTCTAGAAGTTTTACAAGCCCTTTGTGTTTAACACAGTCATTCTTGAAATTGGCCATGGCACAAGTATTTATACCATGGAAATTGGCAAATGCTGCAAGTCAAGGTTTTCCTCCCTCTGTTAAACATTTAACAGCACACTACTGAAAACAGATGATAGGCAAGCAAAAAACCTGTGAGACCAGTCAGGAAAGACATCCCATATACATGGATTGGAAAAACTACTATTGTTAAGATATCCATGAGAGCCAGAGCCATTTTTAGATTCAGTGAAATCCCTATCAAAATTCCAATGGCATTTTTCACAGAAATAGAAAAAAAAAAATCCGAACATTTGTATGGAACTGGAAAAGACCCTGAATCACCAAAGCAATCTTGAGAAGGAAAACAAAGTTGGGGGCATCACACTTCTCAATTTCAAATGATTTTACAGAGCTGTATTAATCATTTATTAATCCAGTATGGTTCTGGCTTGGAAACAGACACAGACCAATGGAACACAACTGAAAGCCCAGAAAGAAACTCCGAGATATACAGTCAACTAATATTTGACAAGGGAGCCAAAAATACTCATTGGGAAAGGATAAACAACTCTTCAATAAATGGTGCTTGGAAAGCTAGTTATCTGCAGACGAATGAAACTTAACCCTTATCTTACATCACTCAAAAAATTAACTCAAAGTGGATTAAAGACTTAAACAGAAGACCTGAAACCATAAAACTAGAAGGAAACATAGGGAGAAAGATTCTTGACATTGATCTTGGCAATAGTTGTTTTTATAGATATGACACCAAAAGCACAAGCAATAAAAGCAAAAATAAATATGTGATACTACCTCCAAGTAAAAAGCTTCTGCATAGGAAAATAAATAACCAACAAAATGAAAAAGCAACCTGACTTGGAAAAAGTATTTGCAAACCATATCTGATAAAGGGTTAATGTCCAAAATATATAAGGAACTCCTGCAACTCAATAGCAAAATAAAACAAGACAAAACAAGTAGTCCAATTAAAAAATGGGCAGAGGATCTGAGTAGACATTTTTCTAAAGAAGACATACAAATGGCCAGCAGGTTCATGAAAATGTGCTCAATATCACTATTAATCACAGAAATGCAAATCAAAACTGTAATGAGATATCACCTCACACCTATTAGAATGGCTATTATTAAAAAGACAAGAGATAACAAGTGTTTGTAAGGATGTGGAGAAAAGGGAACCCTTGTGCACTGTTGATAGGAATATAAATTGCTACAGTCACTATGGAAAAAATTATGGAGGTTCTGCAAAAAATTAAAAATGGGACTACCAGCAATCCCATTTGTAGGTATATATCCAAAGGGAATGAAGCAAGGAACTTGAAGAGGTATCTGTCCTCTCATGTTCATTACATCACTATTCAGAACAGCCACAATATGGAAACAACTTAAGAGTGTCTATGGATTAATGGATAAAGAAGATATGGTATGTATGTGTATGCCCACACACACACACACACACAGACACTGGAATAATATTTAGCCATGGAAAAGAATGAAATCCTGTCATCATATGTAACAGCATGGATGGGCCTTGGGGACTTTATGCAAAGTAAGATAGAGAAAGACAAATACTGTATGTCTGTTTATATGTGTAATCTAAAAAAGGCCATACTCAGGAACGGAGAGTAGATGGTTGTTGCAAGGTGAGTTAGGAGAAATGGGCCGATTTTGTTCAAAGGTTATTGTTGTAAGATAAATAAGTTTTGGGGATTTAATGGACAGCATGATGAGTTAACAATACTGTATTATATACTTGAAAGTTGCTAAGAGAGTAAATCTTAAACGTTCTCACTCCCCCCCCAAAATTATATGAGGTGATGGAGGTGTTAACTAACCCGACTGTGGTTATTATTCTGCAATATATAAGTGTATCAAATCATCGAGTTGTATACCTTGTACTTATACAGTGTGATGTGTCAGTTATATATCAATGAAGCTGGAGGGGGAAAAAAAAAAAAGAGCCTACAAAATCAAACCAGTAATTCTAATTCTCCAAAGAGGATCACATTTTATGCTGCTGTTGTTTCTCCTTTCACCATTTGGTGTCGCTGTGGAACACGGATTCATTGAAGCATGGTGAAGTCCTTTAGAATTGCAGAAGCATAATGGTGACCCAGGCACATATGGCTGAACAGCTGGCTCTCCAGTAGGTACTTATACACTGTCACAAGCACAGTAGTAACTGAGGTCAGAATTACTTGCCTGACAGTGATTTCTCAAGACTTGGAAGTTGAAGTCAGTCTTCCACGTGGTTCCACTGAGCTATAATACCGCTCCACTGTCCCTTAACTGTGTACATCCAGTGTCATAGCTCTTTATTACATCATTGCCCAGTGCACAGAAGTCCTTTGCCAGTTCCAAAACTTATTCCTGTTCCTGCTCCAGCACGTGTGACATTTTCTTGTTCAAATGGATCAGAGAACAAGATATTGACATGATTTGTTACAATTGTGAGATTAGAAGTAGCTTATTTCTTTTTTGCTTTTGATTGTTATAGTAGTATTGTTTCTGTCATTCACTTTTTAAGGGAAATCTTTTAAAAAGCAAGCTTGACAAATTCTTGATTTGATCTCCAAATGCTGCATTGTCTCCATGCAGATTAATCAATATCATACTCCTGAACATTTCTTAGTCTTCCCATTGCTTTGCAAATTGCCAATCTAGCGCATGCCAGCTTCATCCGGTCACAAAAGCAGTCAGAATGGCTTTAGAGCACTATGGAGAGGTGGACGGCCATCTTCTTCTAAATTGTCCCAGCTGCCCAGTTCATTACTCTCACAATGAGTCCAGCCTCCTGGGGAAATGAAGTGCTCTGTCATGCACTGATTATGCTTACAAGAAGATCTCTTCATCCTCTTCTTTTATTATCAAACAAGGTCTGTTGTCATTCACAGTTTATTAGTAATGATGCCGGAGGTGGAGTGGATCATGCATACCAGGTCTTTGCAATGAGATCTAATAGGTTTCCTCACAGACAGAGCAAGAGAAGAGTTTCCATGGACATGCTATGACCACCTTCCCCCTCCACCTCATGCTCCCATCAAAAAGACATCATGATTCATAAAAGCTGGAGAATTTGAACCAACTTTGAATTTGGTCTCCAGAGTTGTGGGCTTGTTGCCAGAAATGGACTACCAGAGCAGCTCCTCAGCCCCACCCAGTATCCAAGAGCATGGTAATGATCCTTGGTTCTTTTGGTTTTGATAAGTATTTGCTTATCTAGGTTCATTTGCATAAAATTCTAAGCTGAGTAGTTTTGTTCTTTTAATTCATCAACTGTCTCTTCCCCAAAATTCGTTTGTTAAGCCCTAACCCCTAATATGACTATATTTGGAGACAGGGCTTGGGAGGAGGTGATAAAGGTCAAAGGAGGTCATAAGGGTGGGGTCCTAACCTGACAGGATTAGAGGAAGAGCCCCCATAACTCTGTCATGTGAAGAAGCTGTCTGCAGAGTAGGAAGAGGTCCTCCAGGATCTGACCTCACTGGCCCCCTGACCCCCAACTTGGCAGTCTCCGGAACTGCGAGAATATAAATGTCTATTGCAGCCACCTAGCCTGTGGTAATATGTTCAGGTAGCCCGAGCTGACTGACACAGTACAACATGGGGAGGGCGAATGTCCTTGTCCTCTGTCCACAATCACTGCCCTGTGGGAATGGACGGCCTTTGCAATGGTAAAGGTTTCTGGGGGAAGAACAGAATGCCTCTCAGGTACCTTGTTACAAGTTGTAATGCTTCCCATAACTTACCTTGGTAAAATAAACCCAGATGTGTGATAAAGGAGTGAACCTCACTTTATAAACTTGTATTGCTTCTTCATAGGCTTGCCAAACAGGTCCAAACAGGCTATTAGATAGAATAGCTCATTAGTGTGTGTGTCTCTCTCTCTGCCTATCATATCTGCATCTAATATTGTTATAGGTTTGAAACATATCAGTTTTTCCATGATGTCTAATTGTATTAAAATCCCTTATCACATTTGTAATTCCTTGTTTGATATCTGTTTTCCCAGTTGTACTGTAAGTTCTGTAGTAGCAGGGTTTATATCTGTTTAGCTCAAGAATTTATCCCCAGTAACTACCACAATACTTGGCAAAGAGTAAGTGCCCAATGAATAGTTATTGAATGAATGAAATTGAATAAATGAATTCCTGTTTCATCTGGCCTAAATTATTTTGGGGCTCAGGCCAAAATCCTTCATATCTCAATTAAATTGACAGCTCTGTATCTCCTGGCAAGATTACAGGAGATCAGAAATAAAGATGTTTGGATGAATATGCTCAGTTTGGGCAGGAGGCACATTTATCAGAATCTAATCATCCATGTCTGTATCTATTTCTCTCCTTTTTTTTTTTTTTTACCCCTCATGCAACCCACATAAAAGGTATTTAATATCCTTTTCCCCTTCCCTCCAGTTTAGGGACTCCGAGTTAGATGACTACTCTCTACCCCAGTTCAGTCCTAGAAAATGAACCTGATCAAGCATATCTAAAGGCTGAACAAAGAGGTTAGCAGTAAATGGATCCAATCCCTGCATGGCTCTGTCTTTGTCTACATTCTTAGGAACTTATACCATGTGGGTTCAACCAAATTCTGAAATATTTTGTCCAGCATGGCATTTCGTAAGATTATTTTAAAACATACATGTAATTGAATTCATTAAATTTTCATCTCTCCATTCTCCACAAGTTTGATTATGCATTGTGGAATGGAGTCTGAATCTCTGTGCTGAAAGACTGTCACACCCTGATGTGAGGAGAATAGATCTGTGCTTAGAGGGTACCCAGGATAGGCAGAGAGAGCTGAACATTCCAGCACCTTGAGAATGTCCCTGCTTTCAAAACTAAAGAGCACTACTGTTGATCTGGGAATTCATAGTTTTTCTAGGTGTTTCTCTTTCCTGTCTCCTTTCTTTAACATGGGCTCTCAGTACATTATCCCGTTTTATGGATAAACAGTCTAATGATGAAATCTATGCCCTTATGCCTTTTACATGGAGTGTGTTTGTGTGTGTGTGTGAGAGAGAGAGAGAGAAAATCTGCTATGTGAGATTTCAACCTCTGGCCTTTCAGCCTACAGTTGGGAGCCAGTTCTTCTCTCACTGCTTGGATGACATTCAGGTGGCTCCTGTAGTTTTTTGTTGTTGTTGTTGTTGTTGACTTGAAAACATTCTCTGGTTATTAGTAGTCACTAGAAGTCTCATTTCAGTTTAAATGTCTATTTTCAAGCAATAGTCAAAATTCTGAAACTAATGCTGGTTTAGTTCCCCACTTCTTTGCTGTCCCAGACTCTGACATCCTTTAGAGAAGGGAGGATATTTTCTCCCGTTGGCCATTCACAACTCTCCAGGTATCTGATCGTTCAACCAACTCAGGTCCTCTCTTGGAGTCCCATTCCTTACTAGATGGCTCTCTTGGACAAATTCCTTTAAGACGATTTCAAGCTGACTTTCTCTTCTACAAGGCCCACATATGGCCCATGCAAAAAACTTATCTTATTGCCGGGGCTGTCTCTAGCTTCTATGGTACCCCTCCGCAAATAAGAAAGAGATGATCCCTTGGGAAAGATGCATCCTTGTAGAGCACTCGTTCCTTGGTGCAAAGAAAAGTGCACCCCTTGGAGGGGGCAGATGAGGTCTTACCCTTGTGGATCAGAGAGAGGGTGTGTTTCAGCCTCCACTTGCCACCTCTGCCCACCACCTTTATGCAGCACACACATGGTGCAGCCTTCTACATGCAAGGCAGGTGTAGGACAGTGCAAGTCCCTCCTGGTTCTCCTCTCTGAGTCGGAGCGGCTAGCTAGCCACAGCCACCCGTCCTTGGGCTTTTGCTGGTGTGGATCTGGCTCCAGTCTTTGTGCTCCTCGTACCCCAGAGACATAAATCACATTCTCTGGGTGCTTTCACCTGTCACAGCCTGATGCCTCGGAAAGGCTAGTACCCCTTTTAGACCACTGCCCTCCAACAACTCTTTCTTTCTCTCTCTCTCTCTCACACACACACACACAAAAATGCCACTCTCAACTCCTATAACATTAACCCCTTTCTATCTCTGAAGTAGTGTTACAGTTGCAAAACTGTTCGGGGCCACCTCCTTTGCAAGTCGGGTTCAGATGATCAGATCCCCTTTGGGATGTGTAAATGGCCGTCACCTAGTGGTTCATTGTAGCCTTTTGTGATCTCAGTCAAAAAGGAGATTTTTTTAAGAAGCTCCATTTTAATATCCTCTCACATTCTTAAAAAAAAATAACATATTCACGGTGTTTCCGAACGATGCAGAATTCTCTCATTTCCGTCCACCCAGTTCAGATATCTGAAGACAGCAGTCTATACTACCTAGCCTGCTTTCCATTGCCTCTTCCTCAAAATGACAGTGACTTTCAGACTTTTCCCCATCCTGATTTCCTCTTTGGTCATATTCTAATTTGCCGTGGTCCTTAAAATGTTGACCTGTAATTGAACATAATACTCCAGATGTGGCTTGATCAGAATATAGAAAGACGATTACTTCCCATAAACCAGAAATTACACTTTTATTAATGCAGTCTAAGATCCTTGGCTTTTTAGCAGCCACATCACACTGAATTACAGAGTTGACTGTAATTCAGAATAATATCCAATTTAAAGCAAGTGCTATTCCCCTGCCAGCTGGATAGGGTTTCCCATTTTAATGGAGCATTTAAACCAAAATGAGGTTAATATGTGACCAGAGGTGACATTAGACCACCAAAGCACGTTGTGCTCCTAAATTGGTTGACTAATAAGTGTCACAAATCAGCTCAAGTGAAACTGGAAATGTCAACTACCTTGACTACTTGTCAACAGGAGGAGAAATTGGGGTGGTAGTGGTAATAAACAAATCATTTTTCAGAATTATTCATCGGTATTTTGTCTGAAGGAATAGGCCTATTTATTATACAACTTGCTCTCTTCAGATTTTAATGTGATATTTAAAATTCAGCTCTCTTTAATTTTTAAAAACAACATGTTTCCGATTTTAAAATACATGTTCATTGTAGAAATTTGGAAAATATGGCAAAGGTAAGAAGAAAAAAGAAGAAAAAATAATATATATCCACTACTTCAGTTAACTTTTTTTTAGTGCAATGCTTTTTTTGTTTGAAATTGCTTTCGCAGAGGGAATAGTCACCTGAATGAACACGGCTTTCTGATACTCATCTTTAATAGCCAAAGACAAATGCCACTGAGTTTCTTCAACCAGGAAGTGCTTTCCTGAACAACGCTCATGGAGGACATGACTAGTAATTTCTTATGCAAGAATTCGAGAAACCTGACCCGTAATTTGTATCTATTAGAACCATATGGCACTACCATATTTGTAGGTAAAAAGTAGTTGAATATTAGCAATATGATATGGTTCAACATAGTATATTTGTGGCAGGCTTGCCAAGAGCTTCTAGAATTTTGTGAATGTCAAGACAATCACAGTGGATTGTCTACTACAATGTAAGTAGTTCCATTTGGCAGGAGAATGGCAGAGACTGGAAACAAGCTGCCCACACCTATGTTTTTCAATGAGTAAAATGCAAAGACTAAGGTTTAACAATTTGCATAAATGCTGATGTGTGAAGCATATTTTAATATATCTCTAATGTGTTTGGTAATGTGGACCTGGGTACTATATTTCTAACTATGAGTCTTTGGTGGTACCCCTCTGTTTTGTATTCTATTTCTAATGCAGAGTGTGCTGACCAGGAACTGTAGATTAGTATCCTCAGGAGGGTTAAAATTACATGGGAGTTTCTTTGGTTCCACTCTTTGACACTTTAAGGAAGCTCTAGGCCTGTATGTCCATGCAAACACATTTTCAGATAGGTTAAATAAAACATCCCTCTCTTGATCCAAATAAAATATCTTAAGAAGAGTAACACAAATCAAATTACTGATACCAGTCTTCCACGTGGGCAGTACTTGAGTGAAATAGAGATACATTTTCTTGTGTTGTGATTATTGCTTAGTGATCAACTGTTCAATTGAATTAGCCTTCGTTTTTCATTTCCTTGCCTCTCAAGGTATAATTAAAGCCTGATGTCAAATCTCACTTGAGGTCTCATCAATAACTTCCACTTAACCACTTTTAAGAAGACAGCCAGCCTTTGGGCTCAGACAGGGAGTATACAATTCACAACTTACTGTTTCAATGACCCTTAAAAGCCATCCCTGGTCAATAATTCAAACCAGTGTCCAACTCCCTATATAAGGGGGAAGGAATTAACCTTTTGTGCCCTCCTAGCAATGTTTCATCTAGGTAATGTAAATCATTTAGATTGAAAACATAACAAGATAAAGAACAGATTTTCTCTCTGCACATGAGTGAAGGGGGCTGTCTAAGAAAAGCAAAGCAGTCATTTTCCCTGATGCTGGAAACACAAAGAGTAAACAATGCTGTGGTTGAGCTGAAAGCTGCTCATTAGGCTGGTATTGGAGATAGAAGAGGTCAGAGCAGCACCAAATCGCTGCCGTGATTGCCAAGAAGCAGGTCACATGGAAAACAAATGACATTTGAGGTATTATACTAAACGTTGTTTCATTACTTACAATAAGCAAATACATTTCTATTTGTTATCTCCATGAATCTCCTCCCAAACTCTGGTATTCTACCTGCTTTACACAAAGGAAACTGAAGTCGCGAGATTTTAAATGACAAACTGGCTGTTGTTAAAGCGAAGGCAGAACTTGAATTCAAAACTTCTGATTGCGTGATCTGTGCTTTTTCTGCTAATCCCACAGCTCTTGAAAGGTCTTGAGTGTTCTCCACAGAAAGCCAGGTGAGGAAGTACATTCGAGGCCAGATGGTGGAGAGGTTCATTTCCCATCTCTGGTGATATCACAGAGCTGATGACCTTTTAACAAAGGAGGATGAAGCCAGATTCATTGTCCAACTTCAAGTCAGCAGTGATATCAGCATGAGACTTGACAAGTAATTGTAGAGCTTAGTGCAATTACCCCTCTTTAATTTTTTTGGAAGTCATAAGATTAAATATATATATATATTTTTTCTTTTTTTTTTAACAGAGTCCAAATATTTCAGAAGATATAAAATATAGACTACATTATCTCCCCATCCCAATTTTTCACTCTCATGCCCACTCTTGTTCCTAAACTGCAAACATTTTAACTCTAACTCGTTTTAGTTAATCTGATGCTTATCACCAGACTTTTAAATAGCAGGCTCACATTTAACTCTGTTCTTTGACTTATAAATGTATAGTTTTTCTTTAAATTGTATTTAAAAAGATGAGTAATTAAACCCACATTTACTACCTCCCACATGGCCTCCATTCCTTTGTGTTTTTAAAATAATAATGACATATAATATATATTTTATAATTGTGCATTAATTTAATTATAATTTCATTAAAATATAATATATTAAAGATAATATAGTAAACATATAATACTTATTACATATTATATATTATTAAGTTTTGTTTTTCTTTCAGCTACCTTTGCAATTCTAAGTGATACACTTGGTTAAATACCCATATGAGGCTGAAACACTGGAAAGTTTGACAGAAGCTTTCATATATGGGTAGGGCTTGGGATGGGAGGCTTCACCTCAGGATAAATGGGAAGATAACAACTTTACATGAAAGGACTTGTCATAGAGCTAGATCCAATTTATTGCATTACAGTGTGGAAAAATTATTAGCTTCGGCAGATCCAGGAAAGCTTCTATATTTGATGATTAATGTGGAAATATTCTGTGTGTTACATCTTGTTGGTAGAAGTTGACCTTGTTAAATCAGTAGATTGAAGCAATCATGCCCTGGTCAAGAAGAAAAATTTTTGGCCAGAAAGATACTTGATCTAGAAATGATAAGGGGGAAGAGGCAGTTCTTGGGGCCCTGAGAAAGGGAAGGGGGAAGGTGGTTCCCAAGTGTTATAGAAGACAGTCATCAAAAGGCCGTGATAATTGAGATTTCAAACCAGGGGTAAAAGAGAAAACAGTGAGTCTGCAAGGTCTCAAGCATGTTTTTGGCATGTTTTCGGTCTTTCTCCCACTGACATGTTTTTGAACAGCATAGATAAACCAAGTGTTTTGGGATCAACTTTGATTTACTTGTATAACTAGCTAACTCTTTGAAGGAAACGTGGAAATGAGAAATTGCAGAGACCATTCTCCTAGAGGTTTCTATGAATTAAGAGTGGGTTGCTTGAAAGTGTTCAACAATGGACTGAACTCCCTGTCTGTTGTACGCATTGTCTGAGAGTATTGAGCACCCTCAGATAAAGTCAACATACACACTCACACACACACACAAACACACAGAAAGTAAACTAATGTCTTTTATATAACTACACTTACAGTAACAAGCTCTGGCCAAGATTTTGTTCTTCTCTTACTATGTTGCCCATCTTCATCAGATAGAATTATCACATAAGATTTTGTTTTGAGATATTTCTCTTGAAACAGATATATGGCCTCTGGATTGCAAGGAAAGTTATTTTTTACGATGTACACAGATTTGGGTATCCATAGACACTACATTTGATCATTCAGAAAAACTGAAAAGATTTCAGTATAGAATAATGGTTTCATTTTGCCCATGAAAACTGACCCTCTATGCAACTTCATGAGTTGAGTGGAGGTGGCCCCTATGGATAGAAAGTCTATAATTTGGATATTTGGGGTAGATATAACTTTACGATCTTATTGGATTTAATGTTTGTATGGGCAAAAATATTACCAGATAATTTTATAAGGAGAAAAAAAAGCTTTGTAAAAATATGTTTCTTGATTTGGGGCTTAGAAACTGGTCACCATACTTAATCGGCATATATTTTAATAGCTAACTGATGGTCTTTAAGGTGCTTGGGTTCTCTATGTTTCTCCCAGACAACATAAACTACACAAAGATGAACTTCTCCAAAAACACACTCTACGCTAAATTATCAAATATTTGAAATGAGAGGATTTATGGGAGGTTTTATGTTTGCTATTTTAGCATGGCCTGTCCTCTTTCGTTTTTTTTTTTTCCTTTATAGAACAGGTCGATAAATTTTACCTGAGTAATAAAGCAATTTTGCGGATATCAATCTCCAATCCTGATTTATTCTGAGTGGTTTGTGTCAGTGACTAAGAGATAATTCACAAGATATGTCTGCCATTTGTCTGCCAACGGGTCTCAAAGACTGGCCAGAGAACAGTTGTATCTAATCCTCCTCTGTAACTCATCCCCAGAGATTCGTCATTCAGCTGGTTATTGAAATGATTTGGGTGGCTAGCATGTAGGAACACGGACTTAGAAAGAAAAGGGAGAGAGAGAAAGAGGGGAGTGGAAGAGAAAGGTGAAGAGGGAGAGAGGAGAGTGGTAGAAAGAGTGAGAGCAAGAGAGCATTTTAATTTGGTCTGGTGGAAACCAGTTTTCGTTGTGCATGTTAGGAGTGGGTGTTTCCTACCAGAATGAAATAAGCAATAATTGTGGGTTATCAGAAGGTCCGGATTTATTAAAGGAAATGCAGTAATTTTCTCAACTGAGGTAGAAGCTCACAGGAGGAAGTTCCATAAACAATCTCAAAGTGTGACTTAACAGCCGTCTTTTGCAGCCATTAACGTTTTTAATATGGAGGGAAAAGATGGAGAGCAACACTGTAGAATCTTCTTTTGTCTTCTCTTTCAACATACCCGTGGCCTGGGCACACACACATGCACACGCACACGCACACCAGTCAAATGTTTTAAGGATTAACTCTTTAGACTTCGGTCTGAGACAGATTGAAAAAGATAACAATACAAGGTGCAGCAAAACCCACAGCTGACTGGCAGGTGGAGGGCTTTTATCTTCTGCCCATCATCTCAGATTGTCTTGTTTACCCCGCTGAATCCTGATCAGGCACCATTACTGCACTCGGTGTCCACAGCCGTCTTGTGAAGGAAAAATTAATTCTGAGTTAGTGGCCCCATAACTGCCTGTTCTTCACATTATCTGTCAGGAAAATAAGCAGACAATAGCTAGCTAAGTGGATTTCTGTTAGCTGCTATTCAAAGGAGAAGGGACAGGTGTTCAATGGGGCTTCTTTCTTTCCTCAACTGCTATTTAAGGATACATACAAGAGGAGTTTAATTGCCTGCACCCACCTGCACCCTTGTCATTTCTTGGTTTTATTGGTTTTAATGAAAATATTAAGTGCACTCTAGTAACAGTGGCTAAGTGACATTTTGATTGAAATATTCAGGAAAATGTATAATGGAAGCAGGCACTATTACAGTTTTAATAGAAACTGAAAGAAGTAACATCCAGAACAACATTTTTGCTATTGTTATGCATATAGCTAGTCCTGAGAAGGGTAACTGGGGACTGAAAAAAAAAGTGTTTGTTGTTTAAGAGTCTTTCACCTTAGCTCCCTGACTTTTTTTCTGAGAAGAATGAGGTGGCCAGGCTTTGGCATTTTTCTTTTATTAGATACTGATTAGGTAGCACCCATCATCAATTATGCATTGGACTACCTTTCCTCTTTTCTAGAATCATGGTTTATTAGTTTCTGGAGAGAACTTGGATTTGTGGATAAGAGTCTGGGATGAAAATAATGATTCATTGCATCTGACCAGGTAGAAAAGGGGCTTTCTCACCAGCTGGCAAAGACTTGTGTTTGCCAGAGCCCATCTCCTGGACTCAAGATTGAGAAAGAAAACAGTCGAAGTAAAAACAATTCTATGAATCATTTTCAGTGTATGTAATGGCTTTAAGTTTTACTGTAGTTAAATCTTGTTTGTTATAAGAACGGTAGCATTCTTGTGTCATGAATGCAAAAGAAATAGAAAACACCATCATTCCCAATGGACATATATGCACATGCAGAAACCCACACAAATTACCCCTTAGAGTTTTAACTGCTAGGATACAGAATTAGAGACCTCATAAATTTCACATATTTTTATTTAAAGTTAGAATATTTTCTAGAGAGCATGGAGTGGCGAAGAACAATTTGTCCTTCATTAAGAAGGTTCCTAAATGTATATAGTCATGTAAAAGAGTAATTAATGTGCATACATTTTCTTCAGTGAGAAGCTCTCTGTTCATCCATGATAAAAAAAATGTGAAAGTTTTACAATATATTATAATGCAAAAGGGTGAAATAGAAATCCAGCAGGACATGTGTTAGATACCTGTGCATACACGTAATTATCCCTGGTATTTTTTGCCCATTACACGCCTGTACAAACAATCTTATTCATTCATTCATTCATTCATTCATTCACTCATTCATTGGTTCATTGGTTGGTTTATTCATTCATTCATTCATTCATTCGTCCACCCACCTATCCATTCACTGTATTAGAATCTTTGGATCGCAAGTTGTGAAACATTCAACTAAAATTGCCCTAAGAAATAAAAGTCATATTTTAACTCATAACAAAATGGCCTGAGGCAGAGTAGTTCCATGGTTTGTGGAGTTACTTAACAGTCATCAAAGAGCCATATTGTCTTCATATTTCTTTTCATTCATTTAAGCCTGTTGCTTTTCATGTCTATGCTTCCCTTTCTCTCTCTTTTTTTAAAGATTTTATTTATTCATTTGAGAGAGAGAGAGTGAGGGAGGATGAGAAGTGGGAGGGGCAGAGGGAGAGGGAAAGCAGACTCCCTGCTGAGCCAGGATCCCGTTGTCGGGCTCAATCCCAGGACCCCGAGATCATGACCTGAGCCAAAGGCAGACTCCGACCGAGCCACCCAGACACCGACCAAGCCATTCCCTCTCGACTGCAGATTGGCTAGAGGTATCACATTCTTAAAAGACAGTGTTCAAAGGCAGGAAATTTGAGCATTTTTATTTTTATTTGGAAGAAAATCCAAGAAAGCCCAGGTCCCATTGGTAGAACTGGGTCACAGGCCCTCCCCTTAATCAATCCTGGAAATGAGGCTTGGGATTTCCATTATTAGCTTAGACCAACCATCATTCTGGCTGGGCTAGTGGAATGCTAATAAATGTTTAATAATCTGTTCTCTGGGGAGAAAAAAAAAATAACAAGGACTGATTATAGCCCTGGCTGATTTCCATGGTACAAATATTCTCATCATGGCTGTTTTAGGCTACCAACATGACTTCACCAAGGCAGAGCTGGGAAGAGATGTGCATAACTGGCTCCCACAAACCAATGTGAAATATCTCCAGCACATTACCAGGCTGGGTGCATGTCCGCTGGCCTATTGTCACCCACTACCCAGCTAAATTGGGGTGATTTTAGAGAGAAATAAGGGGAAATTGACATGTTACCTGCAGTGCCTGCCACATTCTTGTGTTCATTCATTTAACACATGATTTTGATGCCCTCTGGGGGTCAGATATTAAGGATAACTACTAGACACCTTTGAGGGAACTACCTTAACTATGCCCTTTATCAGAGAATCTGCTCATTCCCACCATTTCTACTGATGGAGCAGTGAGCAATGTACCATGTGACTGCTCCCCATTCCCCCTCCCAATTATAACTGACCTGATTGGGAACTATGTACAACCTGATAATAGGACTCTGCACAGGGAAAACTTGGACAAATCAGACTTTTGAAGTCATTTATCAGTATTTAATGTTGGACCTAATAGGTTTCATTAAGGCAAGCGGGTTTATGTGATATGAATAACCAATAGAATATAATCAAAAAAGGGAAAATGGAGCTGGTCATCAGAGAACAGAAAAATAAGAAATGTGATGGGGTCAGAGATATATGAAAAGAGATCTCAATCCCTGACTTTTGTTTCTAATCTACGTGAGGCCCAGCAAATAGTACCTTCCTCCCTGTCCTTGAATAAAGCCTTCAAATATATCCTTGTGGCCCACCATTTTATTTTCTCTATTGATTAGAGGGTTTTTTAAACAATTATTTTTATTATCTCAAATGGTTTCCATTCCTTGCAATCAAAACAGTCCTTTTTGTTTAAAGATTTAATTAATTAATTAATTAGAGAATGCACTCGAGCAGGGGGAGGGGCAGAGGCAGAGGGATAGGGAGAGAATCTCAAGCAGACTCCCCGCTGACCACAGAGCCCAAGATGGGGCTTGATCTCACCACCCTGAGATCATGACCTGAGCCAAAACCAAGAGTCGGACACTCAACTGACTGAGCCACCCAGGTGCCCCAACAATCAAAATAGTCTTAACTGGAGGAGAGCACAGCAGTGAGCATGAACCTCCTCCTGTCGGTGAGCTCATGATCTAGCAGTGGAGATACAGAACTAAAACAGCAGGCAACGACCTTGTAGTGCAAAAATGCCTCACTTAGATAAAGTACACAACATAATGGGAGCACATTGGAGGGAGGCTTTTGCCTAGTCTTCAGGGAGCAAGAGAATGTTTTTAAGAGTTGCAGAATTCCTTGTTGTGCCATCAGGAGAACTTTTGTTTACTCTAAGTATAAGACTATGTTTTCAGGTATGAAGGTTTTGGTCTTAACTCTATCCCCATTCTTTCCAGATTCCAGATTCTGGTGTCTCTTATTTATTAGACTGCTCTTAGACCCAGAGAAGGGAGATAAGTAATTGTCATTAATACCTCTAGGTCAAGGCAGAAACTCTCTCTAATAAAGAAGGGGAAAGGCATGTCTCACACACCTTTCACGTGGAGCACATTTTTGCAAGGGACGTTAAGGAACTGATGTGGTGGCATTATTTTCTCTAAAGTAGTTCTGAAGAATTAGGGTGTTCAGGCACAGTAAAAAGCAAGCCAAAACAAAACAAAACAAAAAGATAACAAGAAAAAAAACAGAAAATAGTGTCTAAAACACCTTTCTCCTGAAGTATGATGGAGGGGTTCTACCTTGTAGAGGTAAAATAGGATGTGTGGCTCCATATGCAGAGTTTTCTTTCTGTTTGAAGGAACTTCTGGCACTAGATTAAGTCCCTCTCAGTGAATATAGACCATCCATTCTGGAGTTGCATTTTTAGGTAAAATACAGAAAGAATCAGTTATATATTTTGCGCAAACCCTTCCTCTTACTTCAGTGTTGGCCTTTACTTGCTGGCTCAATTCCAGTTTATGCAATTATACCCTGATTATCTGAAGCTCACCCTGCTGTCACTTCAATTGGTTGTGGGGTTCTTCTTTACCTCTCCTTTAACAATCTTGCTAAGTGGCTGTAGGACAGTTATTACGTTTGCTGCATCTTACTTCAGTTATCACTGAAGCCATCTTAGGGCCACATATTAATAGCAGACACTACCAGCATTGGATGGCAGAAATCATACAAGTGTATTAAAAATGTCTTTGGCTTCCAATGAAAGAACACAGAGGATTTTAGGGCAGTGAAACTACTCTGTGACTACTTCACGATGTATTTGTGCCATTCTCATTTGGTCCAAACCCAGAGAATACACAATACCAAGAATGTTCCCTAAAGTAAATCATGGACACTTGGTGATAATGATGTGTCAATGGAGGTTCATCCTTTGTAACAAATGTACCATTCTAGTGGGAGACGTTGCTAATAGGGGAGCCTCTGCATGGGAAAAGCCAAGGAGTATGTGGGAAGTCTCTGTACCTTCCCTCAGATTTGCTGTGAACCTGAAAGTACTCTAAAAAATAAATCCTGTTATTAAAAAAAAAAAAGGCACATGTTTAGAGTCTGAGAGCTCAAGCAAGAAGGTGGAGCATTGCCTTGTTCAAACTCAGCTGAGAATATGTGTGTCAGGCAACTTAAATTTTTTGCCACTCTGCACATATCCACAAAGACCATGGAAGTACTGTTTTTGATTTGGGGTTTACCAATGAATTTTAGGTAAATTTACAAATATGGGATTCATGAATAATAAGAATCAACTGTATATCCAGCCTGATTCTGAGTCTAACCATGATTCTTAATTTGTAACAGGTATTTGGCTTATGGTAGATTGTATCTATCATTTCTATGATTTTAATATGAGAAGCTAAATTTCCTTTTCCTCCTATGATCTCCATCTTGACTTTCAGACTGATGTGCTTTCAAATAACCGTTCTACCACTTATTAACGGCATGTCCTTGGACAGGTTGTTTAGCCTCTTGGAACTTTAGGTTTGTTATCTATAAACGGGAGGGAAATAACACCTAAACCTACACAACTGTTGTGAGAAGTAGGGAGATGATGACGATAAAACCACCACCACCCCACCTGGCCCACTGCAGGAGCTGATGGTTACCTACTCTCATACTCCAGTAGCTACCAAAGAAAAGTAATTAGGTCCTGTGAGTTTGACATAGGCACACGTGGAAGCTCATTTATGTAAAGAGTCAGTCTTTCAATCATTTATTCATTCATAATTCAATATTTACTGAATAGTTAGAGTATGCCAGATACTAAGCAGGTGCTAACAATGCAAAAACTAACATTGGATTGAATAAAGAGCTATCTAAGCAAATCAGATAAAATGAAAATACATGTTTGGTTGAAGGCAGCACAGACTGGCAAGGTTAAGGAGAAGTTCACAAAGGAGAAAGTGGCTATGCTAAACCTTAAGGAGGTATAAGAATTTACTACATGAGGAAAATCAAGAATCATATTTTAGGAGGAGAAATGCGTATGTATGAAAGCCATGAAGTGAAGAGAATATGGCACATTTTGAGCAAGAATTTTGATAACATACAAACCCAAGGTTCAGTGTCAAAAGAAGGAGCAGGACATATCAAGGGAAACCAAAGCAGTCTGGCTGAAGATGTTAAACCTTATTCGGAGGTCAATGGAAAAAAACAGAGAAAACTGTTAAAATAGGAATTGATATAATTCAACTTGCATTTATGATACTCACTTGGTCACTGATATGGAAGACATTTGGAGGAGCAATACTGAGAGAAAAGGAGATAGTTTTGTGAGCTCATGATACAAGTTCATTGTGAAGAGGTTGGGAACTAAGCAGTGGCGTGGCAATAAATGAAGATTCACCCAAATGAGAATGAGCAGAAGCTATTTATCAGAACTTATAAGAGCAAGGGAGTCAGCCACCATTTGTCAGAGACTCAAAGGCAGGCATAAGAATGGGAAAGCTTACAGTGGAAAGAAGGGGAAAGCCTCCAGTATGCTCTGAATGAAGGTGGTTGACATGTGAAAGCCATAGATAGACAGCTAACAAGAAGCAGGCCATGCTGTGTGATTGGTTAGGGGTACGTAAATGGCTTCCTCTGGGTGATCTTAAGTTAGAAATGGGGGCCAAACAGACACATGAAAAAGTGCTCGGCATCACTCGGCATCAGGGAAATCCAAACAAAACCTCAATGAGATATCACCTCACGCCAGTCAGAATGACTAAAATTAAAAAAAAAAAAAGGCTAAAATTAACAAGTCAGGAAATGACAGATGTTGGCAGGAACGCGGAGAAAGGGGAACCCTCCTACACTGTTGGTGGGAATGCAAGCTGGTGCAGCCACTCTGGAAAACAGTATGAAGGTTCTTCAAAAAGTTGAAAATAGAGCTACCATACGATCCAGCAATTCCACTACTGGGTATTTACCCCAAAGATACGAATGTAGGGATCCAAAGGCGTACATGCACCCCAATGTTTATAGCAGCAATGTCCACAATAGCCAAACTGTGGAAAGAGCCAAGATGTCCATTGACAGATGAATGGATAAAGAAGAAGTGGTATATATATACAATGGAATATTATGCAGCCATCAAAAGGAATGAAATCTTGCCATTTGCAACGACATGGATGGAACTGGAGGGTATTATGCTGAGTGAAATAAGTCAATCAGAGAAAGACATGTATCATATAACCTCACTGATATGAGGAATTTTTAATCTCAGGAAACAAACTGAGGGTTGCTGGAGTGGAGGGGGGTGGGAGGGATGGGGGTGGCTGGGTGATAGACATTGGGGAGGGTATGTGCTATGGTGAGCACTGTGAATTGTGTAAGACTGTTGAATCACAGACTGGTACCTCTGAAACATACATTATATGTTAAAAAAAAAAAAAGAAAAAGATAGTAGGAGGGAAAGAATGAGGGGGGGGGAATCGGAGGGGGAGACAAACCATGAGAGACGATGGACTCTGAGAAACAAACTGAGGGTTCTAGAGGGGAGGGGTGTGGGAGGATGGGTTAGCCTGGTGATGGGTATAAAGAGGGCACGTTATGCATGGAGCACTGGGTGTTATACGCAAACAATGAATCATAGAACACTACATCAAAAACTAATGATGTAATGTATGATGATTAACATAACATAATTAAAAAAATACTTTTTTTATGGAAAAAAAAAAAAAGAAATGGGGGCCAAATTAGAGAAGCTGTCAGTTGTTAGTAAAGTCCTGGAAGTTTTGGACCAAGGGCTACCAGTGTTATTATTTTGCTTGATAGAGATATTATTTAGACTTTTTGGATTCATTGCAGTAGGTAGTAGGTTGCCTTCCTGGGCTGACTGCTGCAGGTTGTGGGCCAGAATTCCATTTTTACATATAGTCTGGCCACTGTCTGACTGCATATTCAGTCTCTAAGTGGGTAGTGCATTTTAGGAAATCATAAGGGAGCATGGAGATAGAAAAGAAAACTGATATTCAGGCAAGAGCTGTGACTTGCCTACGGTCACATATCACAGAGAGCGCGGTGGGGCAAGAATGAATCCCTTGATCCTCTCTAGTGCAGTTGCTGATTTTCTACTCTGCATCTAAACTAACTGATCAATAGCTATAATAAGAGGTGGGAGGATGAAAAGGAAAATTCCTATTCTATGTTAAGAGCAGAAGTAATTCAGATTAGTAAATACAAGCATGTTCTAGTCTTTCCATAATCTCCGTAAGGGGGAAACTCTTCACTGCACTTCAAAATATTATCTCCTGTCCTCAAAACATGCTTTTTCATCAAGTGCATTAGGCTTTTTCTTCTACTATGTGCTTTATTTGGTGTATTCTGTGCGAACTTGGAACTAAAAGACTAAAGTAGAAACTGAGCAAATGGAACAGTTTTTATTTGGATGAACTGCCCGAACCTTTATGTCTTACCTCAAGGAAAAGCTACTTCTTTATTCCATCTCTCCATGCCATGTAAAATATTTTTCCTTACTGGATACAAAAATCTTGAATCATTTAATTTGAGACAAGAATTAAATGTTAGTAAAAGTTTCATATTTGATCCTAGAGAGAATAGAGATGAATGTCTGGACTCGCAAATTATTAGCAGACCAAGGAAGCCTGACAAATACTACAGATAAAATAGAGCCAATAAGCATATCATTTTGGTCTTCCATGCCCAAAAAAGTCCAATAAATAAAGACTGATGATATGAATGTGCTTTAAAAAAAAAAAAAGATTGAGGGGCATCGGGTGGTTAAGCGTCCAACTCTTGATCTCAGCTCAGGTCTTGATCTCAGGGTCATGAGTTCAGGCCCTGAATGGGCTCCGTGCTGGGTTTGGAGCCTACTTAATAAGTAAGTAAGTAAGTAAGTAAATAACTAAATATATTTTTTTAAAGATTTGGAGGGGATGGGGGGCGGTTAAAAGAAACTGCTACTAAATTATTTCAAAATGTTGAAAACAAAATATTTCTTCTGCCTCCAATACAGTTATTTATACCCAGTCAGTGGCAGAGGTGGAGTGAAGAAGTTGTTTGCCTAGAACTCATGCCTTCTGTACTGTTACCTCTGAATTTCACCTGGCCAGGCTCCTTACATTTTATAGGCTAGCCACACCTCAGTGAACACTTTAAATGCCTAATGACTGAAATTATTTCACTTCATAGCTCCTTCAGCTTTGCTTTCTTTCACTGAAGACTGTTGGAAGGAATGAATTTAGGGCAGAGCATTTCTGTCCTCTCCCATTGTTATCAAAGGCTTTAAAGGAAACATATTTCAAGTAGGGGAAATTCTCCTCCCATGTTGGGGTTCACATTTCCCCTCAACCCTCTTTGTGTCCCAGGAACTGACTATTTAATGTGGGAACTCATCAGGAACCTCACTCTGATCTTGGCGGGGGGGGGGGGTGTGGGGGGGAAGGAAAACACCAAACTGAGACCACAAGGCAGAACACGTACTGAAGTTTCATTAATTAACGATATGAAAATAACATCCATAATCATGTGGATCAAATGCTACTCATCTTCTTTAACTGCCTTATGGAAGTAGACCCTCCAGGCAGTCAAAGAAGAAGTAGGCTACCAAGACCTCTTTTCTACATAACCACATACCCCAAAATAAGATCTGAAGAAGGTGCTGGGACTGCCAGTTGCAGAAAATCTCAAGACTCCTACTTCTTGGGAAGAGGGAGAAGAGGTAAGAATCCAAAAAACTGGAGAATAGAACTGTCACATTATGTCAAGCTCACGATTCAGAGTTCCCCACTGATTAAAATTCTTAACAGCTTCCTGCTGCGTAGGATCAGGTTCACACTCTTGGCCAGGCATATCCAGCCTTTCATGACTTGACCTTTGGCCACTTCTCCACCTTCTTCTCCTGCCAGCCCACACCATTTCCCCTCCCTCCACCACCCTTAGTGCTCCTCTCCAAGCATAGAGCATTTGACATTGCTCCTTCCCTCCTTACAGTTCGCCTGCCTGACCAAATTTTCCATTTCTCAAGACCTTAGGCTATTGTTATTTCTTCTATGAAGGCTCTTCTGGCTTCCCTTGTCCCAAGACAATTATATCTCCTTTTTCCTTTGTTCTGCCACCATCATTTCTTGTATTTACTCAGTAATCTTCCCACTCAGTAATGTTTATCGCAAATATGTCTGTCTTCTCTCCCAGAGATAGGGCCCCTTGCAAGCAGTAATATATCTGTCATTACTCATCTCCAAGCTAAACACATTTCCTGGCACAATAATAATGGTTGCACGTAATAATTATTTACTGAATAAATGAATTAGTATATGACAGTGGTTACAAAATTCTGCCTCTGACAATAGATGTTTAATAAAAAGACCCAGATAAGACATTTTCCTTGTTAGGTCATTATAAATATGGCTTCCATAAATGTAACTAATGCTTTTGTCATACAGATATTTTTAGCCTCTGGGTAATGTTTATTTCACACTTTGTAAATGTTTAGTTCACCTTAACATTTTTTTGAGGAGGGGCTTCAGGGGATAACACCAGTTTCTAAATTATGCTGAGTAAGTCCAGTCCAATTTTATACTATTTTTGTCCCCCATGATTTTATGGTCATACTTTATTCCTTTGGAAAACTGAGAAGTTATTACTTTTAAATTGTGTATTTGTCAGGATAATGGTAACTGGCTGACACATGTGATTTGGAATCCTGGCCAGAGCTGCATCCGGGAGATCAAATGATTAAGTGTCTAACTCTTGATTTCGCCTCAGGTCCTGATCAGGGTCATGGGCTCGAGGCCTGTGCTGGGCATGGAGCCTGCTTGAGATTTCTCTCTCTTCCTCTCCCTCTGCCCCTGCCTCCCCTCCCACTCTCTCGCTCTCTTTCTAAAAAAAAAAAAAAAAAAAAAGAAAGAAAGAAAAAAGAAATCTCACACTTTTCCTGTTTCTCTTAGCTCTGCTTATCTCTGTGTTGTTTTCATTCCTTTAAGCAATATCCTTTGCTTATGATGGCAAAGATAACCACTAGCAGCTTTAGGCTCCCCTAGTGTTTCCACTAAGTGATCCCAGTGAAAGACCATGTTTCCCTCCCTGTGGCAAAAGCACGAGTCATGCAGATGGCTCATTGGCCCGAACTGTGTCCCATGGCCCTCTTTGGACCAGTCACTGTCGCATTGGACACTAATTGGATAGAACTAGGTCATAAACAGATCCTCATGCTAGGGATGGTATGGGAGTAATTTTGGTTTACTGTACCAGAACTAGATGTTTTAAAAATGTAAAAGAGATGATTTCCCAAGAGAGATACCAAGCAAACAAAACAAATTCACAAAAAATCTTTTGGCTTACCACAAATATCTTTTGCTTGTTCTCTACAGCTGTTCTATGTCTTCCTTGAACTTAAAGCAACCAGAATGCCATAAAGTATACAGTATTAGAACTGCCATCATATTGTAGAAGAGAGTAACACTCTGTTTTGCTTTTAAACATTAGTACTAAACATTAGAAGATTTATGGGTTTCCTTTTTGTCTTTTTTCCACATAAAGCTTTGTCTTGAGCAAGTATTTATAACCCTTTGCTCCCATTCCTGAATCATAATTGATTGCTTTGAGCCCGGCCCTCTCTGAAGAGAGTTCAATTTTTATTTTTCCTCGAATATTTGCCTTACACTAAGATCTTACTAAATCCACTTGCCACTTTGCTGCTCACTTTCAAAGCTTCAAAGATTGCCTTGCCATTTATCCCACCCTGAATCTCTCCAAGGATGGGACACTGAGAAGGGTTTACTCTATTATTTAAACTAAATAAGTTTTCTGTGCCTACTTTCTCGAGAGTAACTTGTGATATCATCCTCACATCAAAGCATAATGACAATAAGCCTAATCACAATGGCCAAATATCCTGGTTTGACAACCTTGCTGTTTATGGAGTTAGTGTCAAGTTCTGTTGTTCTAATCTTTCAAAGCCACAGCTGAATCTGGGGGATGCAACTCTGGGGAACACAGTATCTAGTTGTGGAATGCTACTATAGTGAGGGTAACTGCATTCCTGTCACAAGGCAGAACCTGACTGCAGTTGGCATATCTTTATATAGAGCTGGTTGAAATTCGTCTCACCATAAGGAAATAAGATCTCCTTTTCAGAAAGCCACTTTGGCCAAGTATACAAAAATGCAAAGAAATCATAATATACCTCAACAATCACATAGTTAGTCATATAGTTAATCTGCTCAGTTACCAAATGTAGCAATCATACCTTCAGCAACATTATTTCCTAAGTTCATTTCCATGACACATGTATATATGCTATGGGTTGTCTTTGCAGTCTCCTTCTTTATGTTCTCCTTCTTTTCTATCCTATAAAAGCGTGTCCCCATGACCCCTCCATAGACTATAATCTTGCCCCTTTGCACCCTCTTTTTGGCAGTTTCTTGTATTTGCACCATTTCCGTGAATAATGCATACACCTGTATTTTTAGCCACACTTTTCTTCCAAACTCTAGACCTGAATTTTTTCATGTGCACCAAGTGTCTCCATTCAAGTAGCCCTTTAGGACTTCACATTCTTTACCTGTAAAACCCAATTTAACACCTCTTCACAAAACATTTCTTTCTCTTAATTTTCTTTCCTCTATCTCTCCCTCCTGTTTCCTTTCTTTTTTCTTTATTTAGCTCATTATACTAAACAATTTTATTCTAATAATATTCAAATGTGTACAACAGTAATAATATAAAAACAGGTAAAAATTTCTTAGGATTTTAACTTTTATGTGTCGACTAAACCAAAAGAGCCAAATATTTCTTAGGATTTTAGTTCTTATGCAGTTATTACCAAAAAAAAAAAAAAAAAGTAATGTTACATATTTAAAACATTCAATATGACAACAGTAAATTTATCTTTTGTTTCACAATAATCCAGTGGACTATTGGCTAAGAAATGATAACTTTTTAATATAGACAATGGCAACATAGGTTCATTATAATATTCTACATAGATAGATGGATAGACAGATGTACTGTTCAAAATAATAAGAATGTTGGAATCATCCCAATTTACTATCACAGTAAAATAGATCAATATTTTTGCCATAATCACACAAAGAAATACTAAGAATAAAAATGAAGGAGATATATATTGATACAGAAGAATTATATAAACAAAATGTTGAGCAAAGAATAAATCACAGAAAAAATTACAAAATGATTTTATTTATAAAAAATTCTAAAGGAAACAAGACTACATACAGGGATAATATATGTGTGGTTAATATGAGCTGTGCATATATGTGATATATCCATAAAGTGTAACATATAGTTCCTTGGTTGTTAGAAGAGGGGTACATAAAGACTATAAAAGATACAATGCATGGAGCACTGGGTGTTATACGAAAACAATGGATCATGGATCACCACATCAAAAACCAATGATGTATTGTATGGTGACTAACATAACATAATAAAATTAAAAAAAAATAAAAATAAAAAAAGATATTTTTAAAATATCTCTTCAGCTGAATGGAGAGTACATGAAGATTTTATAATTTTTTTCACAACTATTATACATAATTTATATACATTTTTTTGTATGTCTGGTCTCTCACAAAAAGAATAGAGGCAGAATCAGTTTCTAAATGAAGAATTCATAAAATTTAAGACAAGTTACATAAAGTTTTCACTCTAGTTCAAAAGGACAAATAAGGGGCACCTGGGTGGCTCAGTCAGTCAGGCGTCTGCCTTCAGCTCAGGTCATGATCCCAGGGTCCTGAGATCGAGTCCTGTGTCAGGCTCCCTGCTCAGCGGGGAGTCGGCTTCCCCCTCTGCCTGCCGCTCCCCCTGCTTGTGCTCTCTCTCTGACAAATAAATAAAATCTTAAAAAAAACACAAAAGGACAAACAAGATGATAGTTTAGTTATCAAAAAGCATCTGATACATGATAAAAAAATGGATGACTGGCATAGCCATCACTATCATATTCCATTTTAAAGTTATCTTCCTGTCATTAGTTTACAACTTAATACTATTGGGCCAGAGAATACAGACTTCATACTCTCAGTTTCTTTGGAATTTGTCAAAATTTACCTTATGGAAAGTCAGTTATTGCAAAAGTTAATTTTGTGTTTGAAATGAATGTATATACTCCACTTGTAAAAGCCAGGAAGTCTATCTATAACAACTTAATCAAGCTGTTCAAATTTCCTTATCCTTACTGATTTTTGTACGTTTGTTTACTGTATCAATTGCAAAGAGAAGTACATTAAAATTTTCAATTATGATAGTATTTGTCCAAGTCTGTTCAGGCTGCTGTAACAAATTACAGTAGATAGAGTTGTTTATAAAGAACAGAAATTTATTTCCCACAGTTTTGGAGGTTGGGAAATCCAAGATCAAGATTCAATCTCAGATTCAGTGTCTGGTGAGAACCCACTTCCTGGTTCATCAACAGTAGTCTTCTTGCTGTGTCAACGTGGTAGGAGAGGGAGAGAGGGAACTCCCTGGGCTCTCTTTTTATAAGAGTGTTAGTCCCATTCATGAAGTCTCTGTTCTCATAATCTGATCACTTCCAAAAGGCCCCACTTCCAAATGCCTGCACAGTGGGTATTAGGTGTCAATGTATAAATTTGGGGGAGGACACAAACATTCAGTTTATAGCAGTATTTTTGTCATTTTTTCCTTGTGATTTTGCCAGTTTGCCCTATACCTTTTGAAGCTATGTTATCAGGTGCGTACAAGGTTAGATTTTTAAAATCTTCCTTGTAAATTGAACTTTTATCTATATGTTATAATATTTTTATATTTTCTTATAATCTGAGCTTAAAATATAAAGAACTTATACAACTCAGCACCAAAAAAGCAAATAATAAAATTTTAAGAGTGGGCAGAGGACATGAATAGACATTTTTTCCAAAGAACACATACAGATGGCCCACAGACACATGAAAAGATGTTCAACATCACTAATCATCAGGGAAATGCAAATCAAAACCACAATGAAGTATCACCTCACACCTGTCAGAATGGCTAAAATTAAAAACACAAGAAAAAACAAGTAAAAAAAATAATAATTTCAGCTTAATGAGTTTTTTTAATGTTAATATATTTATAGAAGCTTTCTTTTGGTTGGTTTTTATAAGGATACACTTTAATATTCAAGTTTTCTAGGTCTTTGTGTGTGTGTGTGTGTGTTTTAGAGAGAGTGTGTGTGCATGTGCCTATGGGGGGATTGGGGTGGGTAGAGGGAGAGATAGAATCTTAAGCAGGCTCCACTCCCAGTGCAGAGGCCAACGTGGGGCTTAATATCATAACCCCAAGATCATGACCTGAGCTGAAATAAAGAGTTGGATGCTCAACCAACTGATTCACCAAGGCACCCCTCTAGGTCTTTATGTTTAAATGTGAATTTTGTAAACAGGAAAACTTGAATTTTGCTTCTTTCAATCTTTGTTTTTTAACCAGAATGTTTACAGTACTTATTTATTTTGATTACTGATATTTTTGGTTTTATTTTCCTATTTTATTTAGCATTTAATTATTATGTATATTTTAATATGCACATTCTTTTGGGTTAACTGGGCTTTTCCCCTTCAATTTCCCTATTTCCTTTCTAATAGTTAGGAGGTTATATATTTTGTAAAAATTATTTTAATAATGTAGAAAATCTGCATGCCCATTTCAACAATAAACTCCAAAGTTAATTGATATTTATCTTTTGCTTGGTTAACAGTATTAACACAAATTGAGTGACTTAAAACCATACATTTATTATGTTTCAGTTTCTGTGGGTCAGGTGTCTGGGTACAGATTCGCTGGGTCATCAGCTCAGAGTCTCACAGAGTTACAATGAAGATGTCTTTGACTCAGTAAATGTATTTGTTTTATATTAGACATTTGGCTTTATAATATCTATAGTCTTTTGGGGTCTGAGTCCAAATTGGTTATATTTTCTGTATTAACTCATGATAGCTTGTTTCCAGTTAATTTTAGTGACTTATTTTATTGTGGGTTTATATACCTTTTACTCTTACCTGTGGAAAGTCTTTGAGACCAGGTCTTTGTTTGGTGTGTTCTTCCAAAGAGGTTTTTGATTTGGCGTATGCTAGGCATCTCAGGGCAGTCATTTAAAGGTCAGATTTAAACTAAATTTAGAGTTTGTGGATTTTCAGACTAGGTAGTTATTACAAATTCTGGCCTCCAATCCAAATTTATGTAGGTGTCAGTTAGAATATTAGGTATTAGTTAATTCTCAGAACATGAATTTATTTTTCTTGGTTCTACCAGAGCAAGGACAAACATAGACATGTGAAATTTGGGAGTTCCATTACATCACATTCAGTTTTAGCAATTTAGTAGGAAGCTTGAACATGAGCTTCCAGTCGTTCTCCTGGTGGAGTCATGCAGGCAACACTTATTTCCAGCCATGGTGTGTGTATTGCCAACTAGAGAAATATACCAGAGCCTTGAGGTCCAGAGTTTTTATTAAGGGTCAGTCATATAGACATGACTGACAATCTTTGTGTTTGACCTTAGTCTGTAGCTCCTCTAAGAGTCAAGTTGATTCTGCATGGACCAAGGCTGTCACCATAAATCATACTGTTAACATGGATTATCTGGTATGGTCCAAGAACACCAGGTAAACAAACACATTTTTATCAGTCAGGGCATCCCAAAGGCCTAGAGATTATTTCCTAGGAACAAAAGACAAGGGAAATATCTCTCTTAGGACAAGATTAATCTTTTATTAAATAGTTTGTATCCTTATCGTCTCCGTATGTGGGTTTACCCGATCCTTAACCCCCTTACTTTGCCTTTTAAATTTGCCTCACTTGATAAGGCCTAGATTAATTTGGGATCTCAGAACTAATCTTGTACCTGAGTACATCCCAGGTTTTATTTCTAGATAAATAATAATAATAATGGATGGTATATTAAAACCTAAGTTCTGGTCTCTCTGGGATGGACACATCCCCCAGACGAAACACTGGCCCATATTTCTCTCACCTATAAATTCATGATATCTTGTCATT
The DNA here is from genome assembly GCF_011800145.1 of Mirounga leonina. NCBI lineage: Eukaryota > Metazoa > Chordata > Mammalia > Carnivora > Phocidae > Mirounga > Mirounga leonina. The sequence goes on along the minus strand of NW_023270615.1, from coordinate 1,105,903 downwards.
TTTGGCTTCTAAAGAATTACCATACTTCCTCATCCTCTCAACCATGAACTGAACTGAATGTAATGTTCTTTTAATCTAAAACTTTTAATTGTAATGAACTGAGTGGATTTTATAAACATCTAATGGTCCATATTTTTAGTAATGGAAATTAGGGCATCTGGAACTTAAATCTTAGAAACATATTTGCATCCTCGCGTTTTACGTGGAACCAACTGGTGAAAAGTAGCTATTTATTATCTACCTTACCTGAAGCAGTCTCCTTTGAAGTAGAATTCCTATTAAGGTGTACCCTCAAGAAAATGCCATACATGGGGCTTGAGAGTCTCCTGACCTCCGTTTTCCCTTCTCATGGAAAACAGGTCCAATTAAAAGACTTCAATTATTATGCATAAGCAGCCTATACAAAAATTTCTGACTCTTTCCAGTAAGAGGCTGTCTATTTGCAATTAGAGAGGAGGACACATAATATCTAAGTCCTCTGTTATTCATCTCTCGCTTGCTCTTTTGATATACCTCTATGATCTATCTCGTTTCCCTTGTTCTGGAAAAGATTAAGGGACAGCTTGCTTGTCAGAATCTCCAAGAAAGTAAAAGAAGATATGATTGTAAATCACAAATGGATACTTTCTTTCTGCATTGAGTAATACATTGCCCACTGCAACATTTTCTAGATTGTCTCCTGAGGGACTTGATTGTGGGCAGCAGGGTGATCCCTCTGGAATCTATTCCCATTTTAGCTCTATGATCTACTCTTACAGGGCTAATGGAGTTCAGAAACTGTTAAGGTAGTTGAACATTTTAAGCACCCTCCCCCCCCCCTTTTTGGTAGAGTCACTGAAAGTTAAACGTGATATTTAATTTTATTATTCAGATTAAAAATGAATTAGAGGGAAAGAAGTGAAGGAAGAAAAGGAAGAAGGGAAAGAAGGAAGAAGTTTTGTGAGGAGGCCTATATTGTTTGTTTATATGAAATTACATTCCATTCATAGTGGGAAATATTTGAGAATGTTAATTATGATCTACTACTGTCCCATGATAAAATTTTAGATCAGTTGAAGAGAATATAAAACATTTCTTCTATTCTAACTTCACGGATGAAGAAAGGGGCTCTAGGAACTTAATTGTAGTTTAGACTCAGAAGTGTGCTTTTTAACATCATGTAGAGTGAATGAAAAATTTGTCTGCCAAGAACAAGTTTTCTGACTTTTCACCTTAATTTTCTCACAGAAGGAATAGGAAAAGAAACCTCTGGAAAATTTTTCAAATGCAGACATATTTTAATTCTTGGATCCTATTAATGGGAATGTTATATATAGATTTTCTTATTTTCTGAGTGGCAATATAGTGCAACATTTAAAAATACAATGATATAAAAGTGCCCCCCTCTTTGAGCTTTTAGGACTAAAATTAAAGTTTCTCAAAGGTGACTTCCCACCAAGTAGGGCAAAGGTTCAGCAATGTGGATCTTTCTGAGACTAAGATTTATTTTCACTTTCCCAGAGGTTTCTGAGAATTGCCTGTTACTGCTCTTTGACTATCTTCAGAGATTGTGACCTGGTATGTGACCCTCAGCATATTAAAATTCTGAGATAATGAGTTTAAAAAAGAAAACTCCACAATTTATGGGCTGTCATTAAAAGACACAGGGCTGTAAATAAGATGATTATTTGCAAATAGAAATAGGAAAAAAAAGATGCTCTTAGAGGATATTATTTGAGTCCTCATTATCTCTAGCCTATATTACTGTCCAGTTTGCTTATTGGTCTCCTGCCTAAGTGACCTCCATCTGAGTGCTCTTTCTGATAACGATTGTAATGTATTACTGCCTTGCTTAGAATTCCTCAGTAATTCACCATCGTCTAGAGGGAAAAAAAATCTACTAAATTTTGTTGCATATCTCCTATGGAGTTGTATGTGATCCATTCCCCTGTCCATTTTGTTTAAGTTACAGTAATGAGCTCCCTGTCCTCCCTCTCAAACCTGACACTCTTTCTCATGCCTCCCTATATGTTTCCCTTAACTTTCTTTACTTTGGAAAAACCCTTCTATTCCAAACTCTGTCTGCTCCATCCCCTAATTTGTTGTTAATTTTTAACCATCCAAATGCCTACTAAGCCTTATACTAAAAATTTGTGAGGCTTTGTCTTTTTTTTTTTTTCCCCCACCCTGACTTGGCCAGCTCTTCTTATATACCCCTCTGTGGGTGGCTGGATAATGCCTCCCAAGGATGTCTAGGTCCTGATCCCTAGGACCTCTGAATTTTCCTTTATATGACAGGTATCACTCTGCCAGTATGACTAAGTTAAGGATATCAAAAGATTATTCTAGATTATCCAAGTGACCTTAAGTGTAATCATACATGTCCTTGTAAAAGACAGGCAAAATGAAATTAGGCTTTAGATGACATTAGTGGCAGAAGCAGAGACTGGAGTCATGTGCTTTAAAGATGGAGGAAGAGGTCACAAGCCAACGAACAGATGTAGCCACTAGAAGCTGGAAAAAGCAAGGAAATTAGTTCTCCCCTACACACTATGGAGGAAGCATGGCCTTGCCAACATTGTGGTGTCAAGCTGGTGAAACCCATTTTGGGCTTCTGGGCCCCAGAAGTACAAGAGAATACATTTCTGATGTTTTAAGCCACTGAATGTGTGATAACTTGTTACAGTAGCAATAGGAAACTAATATACCTTCTCTTGCTTGTACATTCCTCCATTTTAGCAAGTGTTTCATGCTTTTGTAGTCCTTTGTGTACTTGCCTTCTCTCTAGATAGGTGGATCTTTAATCAGATCCAACAACTTACCATGCCCCTTGCACTGTCCTAAAGTGCAATTCATCTGCACTCATAATTTGAAAAATCATCACCATGCCTTCCCTGTAATATATGGAGAAATGAAAGGAAAATTAAAATTTATAATAAAATGGTATCTGTTTCATATGTGTAAATATTAAGCATGATTAAATGTCAAGACAACTAAGACACTGGCTCAAATAAATAGGATAATTGTGAAGGTGACAGCTTCATATGCAAACCAATGCAGGTGTGTTTCGTTGGTGACTCAAATCCTAAAGAGTAATTATTGTTTTTTAAATTTTTTCCCCATTTATTATTATTTTTTTATTGTTTATAAAACCATGTAAAGCTCTTGGCAACTTCCAAAAACAAAACAAAACAAAGTATGTATAATTATTCCTAGACTTTCATAATGGTTGCATTCTTGGAGAATTCACTATAAATTAAAACTGTAAAAATTTTTTGTGCATATTGGTTAATGTCTGGGTTCAGATAATGTCAAAAATGTTTTCACCACATGAATGTCTGGTAAGAGATTGGGAAATCATGTGGGAGATGGGGCATTTCTTCATGTGTGAAGTATCCTGTGACCTGTAGGATGTCCAACATCTTGAGCCTATGCCTACTAAATGCTAAAAGCACCTTGTAATCATTACAGCAACCAGGAATGTCCCCACAAACATCCAGAATCCTTCACTGAGAACCACCGCTATGTACTCTCAGCTCCATGTAACTAGTGAGTGCGTCTTAGTCATCCAGATAGTCTCCAAATCTATCTTGGCTTCTAACACATAGCAGATGTTAAGCTCCTGCATGTGGTGTGAAGAAAAGGTTGTGTAAATATTGTATAGTGTTTTTTTAATATCAGTAAGGTCAAGGTGATGGATAACGTTCAGATCCTCTATCTCATTTTTGTTTGGTTTAAACAGCTTTATGGAGATATGATTCATACTATACAATTGACCAATTCATTGGCTTTGGTATATTCACAGAGATGTGAAACCATCATTATCATCAGTTTTAGAGCCTCTTTTATCACCTCAAAAAGGGATCCAGTGTTGTCTAGCCATCGATTCCATATCTCTCAATTTCCCTCAACCCTGAACAATTACTGATGTACTTTATTTCTCTAGATTTGCTAATCTGGATATTTCATAGAAATGGAATCCTGTAATTGTCTTTTGTGAGTGGCTGCTTTCATTTATTATTTTCAAGATTCATCCGTTTTACAGTATGTATCAGCACTTCCTACATTTTTCATGGCCAGACAATATATCATTGTATGGCTATCTCACCTTGTGCTTATCCATTCAGTTAATCAAATCCTCCTTCTTCTCTTTATCCTCTATCATTTTTAAGTTTTTCTGTAGTTGCTGAGATGTATTAAAGGTTAAAATTTCCTACTATGATTGTGCAACTGTTAATTTCTTTTTTGATTTTGTCAATTGCTTCATATATTTTGAAGCATTTTAGGCATTTATATATTTATGATTATATATCTTCCTACTTTATTGGCTCTTTTATTGTTATGATATATACTCTTTACCCCCAACAATAAATACTCTTTTGTCTTGAAGTCTGTTTTATGTAATATTAATATATACAAGCCAGCTTTCTTATACTTCTTGCTTGCATCATATATTTTTCTACATGTTATACATTTTCTGTGCATACAGTTGGATTTTGCTTTTGTATTCATTCTGATGATCTCTTCCTTGTAGTTGGAAAATTTATTCTATAGACATTTAATGAAATTATTTTTATGTTTGGATTTAGGTGTACCATCATGTTGTTGTTAGTTTCTTTTCTTACCCTCTTCTGAATATTTTATAGAATTTGACTTTTATTTTTTATTATTTCACTCTAGATCTTTGACTACATTATAAACTTCTCAGTTTTTTCTTTAAAGTCACATGTACTTTAAATTAATTATTACATAAAATAGTTTTTAATAATTGCCCATGATTTTGTAATAATTCATGAAATCCTTTATTGCCATTTAGATTCTTTTATTTCATTCCTAAAGATCTGACTTTTCTTCTGGCATGATTTCTCTCCAGCCTGAAGATCTTCCTTTATTATATCTTGCACCATTGCCTTGTCATGACAAATTCCCTTAGCTTTCCTTTGAGGGTGACTTGTTCAAGAGCATGGGTTCTTGTAATTAATCCAATTTGGGGTTTGCTAAGCTTTTTGTATAAATGTTTATCTTTCACCAAATTGGGAAGTTTGTTGTCATTTTTTGTCCAAATATCTTGTTCTGTCCCATCGTCTCTCTCCTCTTCTTCTCAGATAAATACTTGTATACAATACCTTTTAAAACTTGTCCCATATATCCCTGATCTCTTTTTATTTTTTTTCCAGTCTTTTTCTCTCTCTCCTTCAACTGTTACGCTTCCTCTTGATCTGTCTTCAAGATCATCAACATTTCTTTATCATTTCTGTGCTCTTTTGATACTAATCCAGTGAATTTTTAATTTGAGATCTTCTATTTTCACTTCTAAACTTTCCATTTGGTTCTTTTTTTTCATGTTTCCTACTTATGTGCTGTTTCTATCTTTTAATTCAACACACGTATGTTTTCTTTTACCTCATTGATCATAGTTAAAATAGTGGCTTTAAAGTCCTTGTCTAATGGTTCTAGCACCTGGGTCATCTCAGGATTAGCTTGTATCAGTTGTCTTTTCCTTTGAGGATGGGTTACATTTTCCTGGCTTTTGGTGTGTCAAGTAATTTTGGATTATAAACTGGGTCTTATAAATGTTGTGTTGTGGATTGTCTGGACAGTATATATTGTTATATTGTAACAAGATATTGATTGTTACATCATCAAAACATTGATATTTTTATTTTTCCAAGTTATTAATTCAGGTAGATGAAAATTGCTGTCACACCTGTGGTAGATAATGGCTCAGTACTGAGTTCAGTTATTTAAACCTCAGGTCTTAGAAGCTTTCAGTCATCCCTATGCAAGCCTGATTCAAGGGTCAGCCGGTGATTTTCTTCTCTGCCTCACTCCATTCTGGAGTTCCTTTATCACGCTAATGGTTGTACTTACCTTAGGGCTCCTTTCTATGATTTCTCTGGGCAAAAAGATGATTAGTTTTTGGTGTTTTTCTTTTCTTTTTTTTTTTAAATTTTATTATGTTATGTCAATCACCATACATTATAATCATCATTAGTTTTTGATGTAGTGTTCATCATAGTTTTAAAGATCACTTCAACTATGGCTGACCTCAGGGTAAAGCTGCAACAAAACAAGGAACTCAGTCCAAGTTTCAACTCTCCCCCAAAATATGTCAACTTATTAGTCTTCAGATCCCTCCAGATCCTCCCATTATTTTATTTATTTTCTTTTTGGCCAGGGTTGATGACTGTTCTCTGTGGGAGGATTGGTTTCTTAAAACACTGTCCTGTATCAAAAGCATGTTAATTTCCTTTTCAGAAAAAAATTTTTACAAACATATAAAAATAAATCATAGCTAGTTAAGCTTTATATTATTTTATGAAGTTGTCATGCACAGTTCATAATATGTGTTCTTCTTACATATAAACAACCAAAGGTATTAGTCTGTCATTTGCTCTGGAAATTCAGCAATGTGTGTGTGTGTGTGTGTGTATTACATATATATGTCTCTCTCTATATTACATATATATATATGTAATAGTTCAGACCTCTGGATAGCAGTGTGCTTGTTCAAAGCTACAATGATGACTCTGTTAGAATGGGAAGGTTCTGTGATAATTTTGCAAATGGATGAAAATACTAGTGGGCTTTCTTGAACTCACCCTGGGTGTTAATTGCCCCTATTTCTGAAGACAGCAGGGGAGAGAGAAGTCGGCCAGGAAGAGTAAGAGCAGCCAACATTGCCTTCTCTTTTCTCTGTGCTCTAGTGAAGAGAGGATGAAACATCACAGAGAGATGAAAATCTTTTGGTTTGCTGTGAATCAGGCCAGCATGTTTGATGACTCAGGGAAGGCATTGATGGGTACCATGTTAGAAGAAGAAAGTAACAGCAAGGGCAGGTTATGAACATATTGTTCTGCCTGTAAAGTAGCCACTTGCCTACTTGCCCTACACACAGAACAACTCATCCAGGCAAGAACACCCTGTAGGGAAGTGGATCAAAAGAGAAGCCCAGCAAGTGAGATGAACTAGCACAAGGCTTCTCCAACTTTAGTGTGCAAGCCAATTTCCCGGGGTCCCTTGTTCAAATGCAGATTCAGATTCAGGAGTTCTGGGTGGGCCTAAGAGTATGCATTTCCAACAAGTTGCAGCGTGGTGCAGACGCTGCTCTAAGGAGCGACAAACCAGAAGCTTTCCTATAGCAGTGTTTTACCAAGAGCTGACCCTGGTGCCAGGTGGGGAGAGTGAAACGATGATTTCATTTATTTTGCTGCCAGGAAAAATTCCATGGGGGAAAGTGGAAACATTTTTGCTTGAGTTGGTCCATTTTTTGTGCCTATTCAAGATATGTTGTTAATTTATTATCAGGGAAGCACTTATTAAGTTCGCACTTATTCTGGCTGCTGTATTATGTGTTGTGAGGTGTCAACAGCTGTGTTATTGATACTGTTGCAATTTTCTTCACTAATAATTATTATAAAACTACGATTTTAAGTTGGGGATTATTTTACCCTGGTATTCCTTCTGTGGCATTTCACACTGTACTTTAAATCTGTGGGATTTTTCCCCCATGTATTAAGAAATAAACATCTATTTCTATTTGCAATTAAGCACGGGTCTTTATGTTATATTTTACTCTAGTGTTTCGTACTTGTGGTCATAAAACACATAGGGAAAATTAAATAGTTTATTCTCTGCTCTGTCACTATATTCTCTGAAACACAAACCTGCCTTTAATTTTTTAAAATCTTTACATTGTGTCTATGGTAGGCAGAATATTGGTCCCCCTAAAGACGTCCATGTCCTAATCTCTAGAACTTGTGTGAACGGGTAGTTACGTGACAAGGTGATTAAGGTTGTAGATGAAATTAAGCTTTCTAATCATTTGACCTTAAAATAAGGCTGTTATTTCGGATTACCTAGTGGGCCCAGTATAAGCACAAGGATCCTTAAGTGCCACGAAGCAATATGAGAACTTGACTGGCCACTGTTGGCTTTAAATATGAAAGGAGGCCACAAGTCAAGGAATGTGGTAGCCTGTAGAAACTGGAGAAGGCAAGGAAATGGATTGGCCCCTAGAACCTCTATAAGAAATGCAGCCTTCCTGACAATTTGATTTTGGCCCATTAAAACACATTTCAGACTTCTGACCTTCAAAGCAGTAGGATAATAATATATTTTTTTAAGTTACTAACATTGTGATGATTTCTTATAGCAGCAATAGGAATTTGCTGTTTTGGTATTTGGTATGGGGCTGCTGTACCCTAAAAATGTGAAAGAGGCTTTGGAATTGGGCAGTGAGCTGAGGCTGAAAGAATTTGGAAGAAGACAGAATGAGCCTGGATTGCCTTGAAGAGACTGTTAATAGATATATAGATGTTAACAACTCTGCCTCTGAGGGCTCAGAAGGAATTGAAGAAAATGGTAGAGAAGACATACATTATTTCAGAAAACACTTAAATCAGCATGAACAGACTATTAGGAGAAATAGGACATTGAAGGCTCCACCAGTGAGGATTCAGATGGAAGTGAAATGAGGAGCATGTTATTGGAAGCAGGAGGAAAGTAGATTCTTTTAGTGGCAGAAACTTAGCTGAATTTTGGCCTGAGGCTATGTGAAAAGCAAAGCTTGTCAATAATGAACTTGGATATTTAGCTGTGGAGACTTCCAAGCAAAGAGTTGGAGGTGTAGCCTTGTTGCTTATAATGCAACAGGAATGCCTTAGATGGCACTTCTTCCAGAATCTCAATTCGTAAACATCCTACTCTCCAACCACTGCCTACTCTTTTTATCCCATTCCCTCCGCTCATGCCCTGAACGTAACATCTTTTAAATCCTACTTGCTTCTACAGTTCATTGATTTTCACCATTCCACACCTCTCTTTGATATTTCTAGAACTAAAATAAATGAGAGATTTGACATCTTGAATGTCAGCTTGTTATTTTTAATGGCATATCATCTTCCTCCAAAAGATTGGGAGATAGAAGTTAAAAAAACAAAAACAAAAAAACAAAAAACAAAAGAAGACCTAATGCCAACCACAATAAGATCTTTAATGTTGTATTTGGCCATAATGAAGGATTTAAGCAACTAAAAGAAAAACCTGAGTATCCTGCATTTTAAATCCCATTTTACTGATAACTGTTTTCTTTCATCATTTGGGATTGAATGCAGCATAAAAACTTTTATAAGAGGATCAAGGTAGAAGAAACAGATGGAGAAATCCTACCATTCTACCAATTGTCACACACTTCTTGGGGAAAATTAATTTATTCATTTACCTATGTACTGAACATATTTATTAAGCATCTATTTTCTGTCGGGCACCAAGATAGAAGCTGGGGATTCAAAGATGAGCAAAAGGTAGACAAAAACAATTGCCAAATATGTTTATTAGAATAAAAATAATTTATAAAGAAATGGATAGTTTATTTTCTGTGCACATATTTATTATTTGTTCAAGCAAAAGACACTGATTATGTCCCTAGTGGACCCCTTCCAAACACCTGTGAATAAGAGGATTGATAGTAAATTCCAAGTGGAACTATTTAATTGAAACATACTTAGAGGAATTTTAGAGAGACAGGGCAGAAAGAACTGAGGAATAAATCCAAAGATCGTACCTATGGTAGCACAGACTTCACTAAAACCCCCAAATCGCTTTTAGAAACAATATTTATACTTGCCCACACCACCTTCACCTGTAGGTCATCTGTGGTTCTATTCTGCTGTCCCTTCACTATTCTGGATTCTGAGCTGAGGGAACATCCTTTATCCAAGGCAAATCGTTCTTATGGGAGAGAGGAAATAGCAATATTGAACAAGCCAATGGCTCTTCAAGCGTCTACCCACACATAGCTTCTGTTCTACTCCCATTCCATTGGCCATAGCAGATCAGATGGCCAAGCTAATGTCAATGTGTGAGGGAAGATAATGTCTCTTGAAAGAGAAGGAGAGAAAATACTTGGGAATAATAAATTGATATTTATTTAAATAAGATGTAAGTGGTTCTTTGAAAAGGCAGAGTAGAAAGATTGAGAAAAAAAAGAGACCATACTTTGAAAATAAATTCAGCAGTGTTTTAGAAATTCCAATTAATATTGATCTTCTATGGCTAAAGAGGAAGACTGGTCTATTGAACAAGGTTAAGTTGCCGACAATAGAATATAATCTAATTAATCAGAACAGTTTTACACCAGCAAATAGAAACTCATAAAATTATTGAAAAGGCCAGGAATCAGTTCTAGGCTAAAGTTAAGGAACGATTTCTAGACTCAGAACTGGTCTACTGTAATTGTTAAGTTTACCTCTGCCTTCATGGAAAGCTGACAATCTCGGAAGCTGTTGTCACCACTGCTGTTTGCAAAACATACTAGTTCTGCCATGGAAATGCTAGGAAAGTAAGCTGCAAATTGAGAAGTTGCTAATAGAGCTCTAGAGCCACTATCTTATCTGCTATATTCTGTGCCAGCAAAATAAATGTACTCCCTAGCTATCGCACATAACTTTTCTAGGGATCAAAGTTTACACAGGGCATTAACTGGTGGAATATAAGTCACACTGAGAAGCCTAGCTACAAGAGAATCTGGGAAGGTATTCTTTTTTTTGTAATAGAAAGGCTTTATTTAACCTTTATAATAATTATGCTCTTTTATTACAGTGTTCTTTTGACTTAGACACTAATCACACACATAAAGAGAAACAAAACTTAATTAGAAACAAAACTTAATTAGAAATTGGATAAACATCACACTTGTTTTATATTGTCTTTTTTCAGAAGTGTGATATTTTAGGTAAAAAATTCAGAGTCCTAAGAATTGGAAGACATTCTTTTCTAAGGCTGATGAGAAAAAACAAAATTAGCAATGATTTTCATTTAATCAACTCTTACTTAAAGAGAGAACGTACTGATTAACATTTGATGGAAATTGATGAAATTAAATATCCTTTTGTTTACCTATTCACTTTTTGAAAATTTCAGCACTTTTTCTACAAATTTTGTTTAAAAAAAAAAAAAGAAAAGAAAGCTATAGTGAAGTTTAAGGACTAGTATTTGAATACCTTATAATCATTACTTATTTTATCAACTGTTAAACCATCGCCATATTGCATTCTCTCTTTCCCTCCTGCCTCCGTCCGTCTCCCTCTCCCTCATAAAATAAATGCTTTACTCTCTATGTCCCTCCACACATGCCTAATTTTTTTTGCAGAACCATTTGAAAGTAAGGTGCACGCATCATGACACTTCACCCCTAGATAATTCAACATGAATATCGTAAGAACAAGGACATTTTCCTACATAACCACAATACCATTAACACATCCGCAAATTTTAACATTGACTCGACGGGGAAAATGTAACTTTTAGCTTTCTCTGCATTAAAAAGAGGTTGGAGTGGATGTTTACTGAACCCAGGCACATTATCTTCCATTTTTAAGTTCAAGAACTGCCTTCCCTTATATAGGGGTTGACTTTGATGTCTAAAGCTGTCACTATCCTGTCAGTCCCTGAAGGTGAATTTCCTACTCAATTCCATTCAAAATCATTTCCCCTCTGGATAGAAATTATCATAAATGTAGCAATTTATTCCTGTTATGCCCTGAGAATAAACTCAGGGTAAGTTGAACTTGCAGCGCTGAAGTCAGGCTCTGACAGAACACATCTGTTTTGGTGTCAGCAGCTGTGGTTTTGGTCATGGAATTTATTTTCAAAGTGATGAACAGGGAGAAAGTGGGGTGGTTTGTTTACCTGTCTGGTTTTAATGATGTTCTCAAAAAAGACAGAAGGAAATACGCTACATCATTGCCTCCGTTACTTCTGTAACTGATTCTGAAGCACGTTAATGTAAAATAAAAATTCAGACGGAAAAGCAAAAAAAGGTTTTCCTTTATAAATTCTGTAAACATAATTCAATTCAGTTCCTTTTGTAGCACTGAGGTGCAGAGTCACTACCTAGAACCACAATTAACTACAGCCTCTCTTATCTCCTCCATCTCTAGAGAGAGAGAGCCTTAAAAACATACAAAAACAGACCTCCACAGACTTTAAGAGCAGTCCACACGGAGGGAGAGAAAAGTGAGGACTTCTGAAATAGAAAGAAGGAGCTCCCTGGGTTGATTTCCTCTGAATGACCCTGCCTTTCTTTTGGAGATGGCATTACTGTAAATCAGACTTGCACATTTCAATTATAAAAATGACTCAAACTTTTCATACCCCCAAGTATGAGCATTTCTGGAAAAGTTTAAAGTCCACCATTCTTAGATATTCCTTAAGCTGCCCATCCCCGGCCACTTCCACTGCTTTCATTTGTAAGAACTTAAAATTAACCCGGATTAGACTTTTCCCTGTTTTCAATTTTTTTTTTTCTCTAGAAAGTTGAAACTTCTGAGAGAAAAATTTCAGAAGTATTTAAAGTTGATGATAAGAAAAGTGACTCATGAAGAAACCATTCTCCACTGAGGGCTGAGGTATCATCTATGATGACCTGAACTGAAGACAGGTGCTTAACGACTGGAGGCACCCCTCATTTCCCTAGATCTTTGCTCCTGGTCTCCTTCTACCTTCTACTTACCCTGTTTCTTCTCAAGTTATCCCAAATATCATCTCTTTGATGTCATCTCGAACTGTCAAATAAGGTTTATCCTTCCTTTATTATTCTCCATTACACCTACAATGGTTCTTGTACTATTTTGCACTGAGAATATTTGGGTACATGCTTCATTTTTACTATTAAAAGAAGTGACTGGGTGGCTCAGTCAGTTAAGCATCTGCCTTTGGCTCCGGTCATGATCCCAGAGTCCTGAGACTGAGTCCTGCCTCGGGCTCCCTGCTCAGTGTGGAGCCTGCTTCTCCCTCTCCTGCTCCCCACTGCTTGTCTCTCTCTGTCAAATAAATAAATAAAATCTTTAAAAAGAAAAAGAAGTGATTAAAAAAAAAAAAACCCAGGGACCTTGTAAATTTGTATCTCTTTCAGGGTCTAGTAGAGTGTCTTGTACACAATTGGTATTGTAAAAACTTTGCTGAGTGAATTTACTGCATTGAATGTGTCCTGAGAACCAAATATCATAGGGAAAGAAAATACCAGTATTTTAGTATGATTTTGCAAAATGTAGGTAAGAACATTTACTATTAAAAGTACATCTTGTAGTACTAAATGAAGCAAGGATTTCCAAAGAAAAATTCAAAGCACAAAGTGATTTGATATATATTCTTTTCAATCTGATTTTGATAACTTTTCTTCAGCTCTTTCTCTCAGCCTTTTGTTATCTAGTTTCAAGCCCTCAAAGTCCCACTTGTTAAATACATTTTTAGTGTTATTTACAAAGGTATTATAAATCCCATAGGACTGAAATCATCACAGTTGAATCTTTCATTATTCTCATAGCAGGTAATATCTGTTCATCTTTGTCATTCTGAAGGTATCTCTTTTTTACTAACAGCAAAAGATCTCTTTCTCCTACTCTGTATGCCTTCTTAGTGAATGTGTCTGATGTCATTCTGTCTGTTATTTTCAATTTGCCTTCCTGCACCATTGCCCCAGGCTCTTTCTTGTTTATGGCCTCATTTCAAATTTAAAGTGCCATCTGCATAAATTTAATTTATTAAAATTATTTAAAATCATATTTTAAAATAGATACTTTTTGCAAAAGAAATAGGGGAAAGACCTTGATAGCCAGGCACATTTAGATTGATGGAAAAAGAAATTGAAAAATAGAGAAGGTAAAATTATAGGAGTTTATTGGTTGGCTTTCATTCAGTGGTTAGGAATTTTTCTCTAACTCTATTTGAAAGATAAACATTTTAATGTAGGATTTTGTAAAACCATGGTCCATGAGTTAGAAATCATCCAGTTGTCTATGTCTTGTCTTGCCTTTAGTCATCTAACATTTTTAGATGATAATTCATGAGTGACTGTGGATGGACCTATGTATAATAGATAATGCTATTCCATGATTTCACTGATGAATAGTACTGTCATCATGTGCAAATATTTTGTTAAATTAACTTTACAACTATAGAACTATTCTGATTACCAAATCTGATGCAGGTGTTTTGGGGGGATGGGGTGGTTTCCCACACCACCAAGCAGTTAACTCAGTTCTGACACTGTCTGCCTGGAGATAGCATCAGATCCCACAGGTTAAGGGCTCAGTCCTATAAGACTGCCCTCCTGCTCCGACTTCAGATGCCAGTCACAAGTCCAGGTTGTCTCCTGTGCTTCTTACCAACTGGCTATAGGTCCGAGGTTCCAACAACTCCCTTTCTGGGCTCAACTTACATGCTAGAGTGGTTCATAGAACTCAAAGCAGTGTTTTACTTACTAAATACCAGTTTATTATAAAAGTCTATAGGTCAGGAATGGCCAGATTGAAAAGATGTACAGGGCTACTAGGTATGGGGAACAGGCACAGTGCTTCCATGCCCTTTCCAGACCTGTGACTCTATAGCATCTTCACGGGGTCACCAATCCAGAAGCTCTTTTGAAGTCCCTCTTTTGGTTTTTTGTTTTGTTTTGTTTTGTTTTTGGAGACATGCTTAAATCATTGGACATTAGTGATTGGTTCAACCTTCAGCCACTCTCCCCAACCTGGAAATCAGGGGATGCGACTGAAAGTTCTGATCCTCTATTCAAGATTGTTTCCCCTGGCAACCAGTCTCCATCCTTAGGTACTTTCCAAAAGTTACCTCGTTAACATAAACCCAATTATGAATAACAAGACAGCCATTTCACCTTTATGGCCCTGAAGCCATAATTTCATAATTTCAGGAAGTGAGGACAAGAGACCAAATATTATAACAAAAGATGGCTCCTATTGCCCTTATTGCTCAGGAAGTTGCAAGTGTTCTGGAAGCTGTGAGCCAGGAACTGTGGACAAAGACCAAATATATATGAGAAATACATTTTGCTGATTTGAAGGACCAAATTTATGTTTCTTATAAGTCATAATTATAATATAGTATATTATTATACATAGTATATTCTTGAAGAACAGCCATTAGTTTGGGATAAATAAATTAGTCATTGTATGGGAAAAATTAATATGTGCTCATTTTATTTTCCTTTTGAGTTGAAACTCAAAAAATGATGTTTGTAATATTCTTTCCTAAATGTATCTATGTCATCATCTTTAATCTTCAAAAAGGATGAGGGTTAGGATATGGCCCAATAAGAAGGTAAAATCAACTATTATAATTAAAGCAACTCTTCATCTCTGTCATCATATTTTATGCAAAGTTTTGTATGTTTGTTGTATGTATTTCCACATCCAGAGAATGAAAGAAATGAGGTAACATGCGATATTGGTCTACACAGTGTCTCAGCAGAGAAAGCTCAGATTTGAGTCACTTAAGTCTATGAAATATTAATTTTCTTATAAAACAAACCATTTTCTAAAGAATTCTGGGCTTGCTTCAAAAGACCAGATTTCAGTTCTACTTCTATCACTTACTGGCTGTGTGATGTTGGGTAAATTACATACATTTCCTAAGGTTTATTTTTCTCATTTGGAAAAAGAGTTATGATTAAATGAGATACTATATTTGAAAATACATTGTAGCATGCTATACTATACTTTAGAAATCTTTATACTGTTTACACTTGAGATATGGAAATTACAAATCACCTTCAGAGGAAAAATACTTAACCTCATCTGATTTGACATCTGATATCCCTTCAGTTTTTTTGTTGGTGTTGCGTTTAAAACAAAAAAAGTCTTCCTCTGTCTAATTTAAGGCCCACTTGTTGGCTGATCATCTCAGGAGAGAATGTTTTATTACTTACGTTTCACCAGACAAGTAAATAAACAAATATGTCTGAAGTCTACTAATTCTAGGATGGAGATCCTTCCTAGTGGATTACATCCAGTTAAGCCAGACAAGTATATTTCCAAAGCCTCATTTTGTTGAATGAAAGCAAATCACCCTGTGACTTTAGTTACGAAGAAATGCGGTTGGAAATCAATAAAACAGCAGGTTTTTCCTAACCCAACATCTTTTCTGTCAATAAAAGTATACAATTATATGATAGAAAAATATGACATTTAGGGAGATTTCGGTAGAACTAAAGACTGTATTCCACCTGATATATTGAGAGACAATTTGTAGGTGGCATGATTGAAAGAGAACAGCTGGGTAAACAGCAGTCTTTCATCCCCACTGAGGGTATATGTTAGGTCAGAGCCACTATTTCCCGCCAGTATGTTTAGCTACCCAGGAATATCCCCTAATTTATCTTCTTGCGTTATATTCCCAATTTCTCAGAGCATCTGAAATGTCATCAATTCTGAGAGGGAGGGATCTTTAGAGTGCTAATATCCTGGGAATATTTTTACTTCCCTCTGTGTGGAACAGTATTTGCTTCTGTATTGGAGAAATTCCAGGAAATTCCTTATAAGTGCCCAGAAATATCTTTCCAAATTTTATTTCTGTGATGGTAGGAAGAGGCAGACTGGTCATTTGGGTGACTGCTAAGGAAGAGTTGACAGGGGTTCTACTTCTCTGCACCTTAAAAGATAACAGGCCTAAGTAGATGCTCATTTTTGGGTGGGGGTACTTCTATTTTTGGGGTTTTTTTTTGCTACTATTTTGAGTGAAATGTATTTTTCCTATTCATTTTTAAATGGAAACACTATTTTTATTTTTCATTGATTTTTCTTTTTCTCTTTATTCATTTTATTGAGGTAAAATTCACATAAAAGTTACCATCTTGACCATTTTATAATATACAGTGCAGTAGTTTCTATTGTACTCATAATGTGGTGCAACCATCACCACTATCTAATTCCAGAACATGTTCATTACCTTGAAAAGATTTTATGCAAGACTGTTGAATCACAGATCTGTACCTCTGAAGCAAATAATACATTATGTGTGAAAAAAAGAAGAAGAAGAAGATAGCAGGAGGGGAAGAATGAAGGGGGGGAAATCGGAGGGGAGATGAACCATGAGAGACGATGGACTCTGAAAAACAAACTGAGGGTTCTAGAGGGGAGGAGGGTGGGAGGATGGGTTAGCCTGGTGGTGGGTATTGAGGAGGGCACGTTCTGCATGGAGAACTGGGTGTTATATGCAAACAATGAATCATAGAACACTACATCAAAAGCTAATGATGTAATGTATGGTGATTCACATAACATAATAATAAAAAAAAAAGAAAAAAGAAAAGAAACCCCAAACCCATCAGGCAGTCACTCTCCAACTGCCCTTCACCCCAGCTGCTGGCAATCACTATTTATTTGGATCACTGGAATTGCTGGGTCATATGATAACTCTATATTTGACTTTTTGTGGAAAGCCCAAATGTTTTCCACATGGATGTACTGCTTTACATTCTCACCAGCAATGTAATTTTTCCACATTCTCATCAATACTTGTAGTTTTCTAGGGTTTTGTTTGTTTAAAATTAGCCATCCTCATGGATGTAAAGTAATATCTCATTGTGGTATTAATTTGCATTTCCTAATAACTCATGGTGCTCAGCATCTTTGCATGTGCCCAGTGGCCCTTCAAATATCTTCTTTGGTAAAATAGCTGTTCAAAATTTCTATCTTTGTTCGCTTATTAATTGTCTTTTCTTTGGTCATTGAATTTTAAGTGTTCTTTATATATTCTGGACACTAGAATCTTATCAGATATATGATTTGCAAATGTTTTTTCCCATTCTATGGGTTGCTTTTTTTTTTTTTTTACTTTCTTGATAGTGTTTCTTGAAGCACAAATGTTTTTAATTTTGACAAAGTTCGATATATCTAACTTTTGTTCCTCGTATTTTTGGTATCATACTTAAGAAAGAGCTGATCCAAAGTCACAAAGACCTGCACCTATGTTCCCTTCTAGGTTTTATAGTTTTAGCCCTTGCATTTAGGTCTTTGATCTATTTTGAGTTAATTTTTGTATATGGTGTGACACTAAGGTCAAAGTTTATTCTTCTGCAAGTGGATATCCCATTGTTCCATCACCATGTGTTAAAAAGACTATTCTTTCCTCAGTGAATGATCTTGACAATCTTGTTGGAAATCAGTTGATCGTAGATGAATGGGTTTATTTCTGGATTCTTGATTGTATTCCATTGATGATTATGTTTGTACTTATGCTTTTTTGATTACTGTAGCTTTGAATTAAGTTTTGAAGTAGGGATATGTGAATTCTGCAACTTTGTATTTCTTTTTCAAGATTTTTTTAGTGATTCAGTGTCCTTTGCAATTCTATATGCATTTAATGATCAATTTATTTTTTTTCTGGAAAAAAAGAAACGTTAGAATTTTGAGAGAGATTACATTGAATCTGTAGCTAAATTTAGAGAGTATTGCTGTGTTAACAAAATTAAGTCTTTCAGTCAATGAACATATATGTCTTTCTATATTTGGAAAGTTTCTGTTAACAATGTTTTGCAGTTTTCTACATATCTAATATGTCCTTGACTAAATTTATTCCTAGATATTTTAATATTTTTGATGTTATTGTAAGGGAATTTTCTTAATTTAATTCACTGATTACTGTATGCATATAGAAATATAATTATTTTGTTTATCTTATATTCTGCAACTTTGCTGAAATTGTGTATTCTAATAGATTTTAAGTAGATTCATTAAGCTTTTCTATATACAAAGATTATGTCATCTGCATGATTCTAAATAAGTCATCATAATCATGTATTTATAATCATCTATTTATTTTATATATATGTAGTTTTACTTCTTCCTGTTCAATGTAGATGCCTTCATATATCTTTTTTTCTTGTTTAATTGCCCTGAATTGAACTTCCGTTGAGTCAAAGAGGTGAGAGTGGACATTCTTGTCTTGGTCCTGATTTTAAAGGGAAAGCTTTCAGTCTTTCACCCTTTAGTGTGATATTAGCTGTGAGTTTTTCATATATACTCTTTATCAAATTGAGAAAGTTCCTTTTACCCCTAGTTTCTTGATTGTTTTTATCATGAAAGATCATTGTATTTTGTCAAATAATTTTCCTGTATCTGTTAGATGATCATGTGGGGTCCTCCCCCCTTAATTCTATTAATATAGTGTATTATATTGAATTATTTTTGCATATTGAACTACCCTTGCATTTCTAGGATAAATCTCATTTGGTCCTTTTAATATACTGAGGTATTTGTTTCACCAGTGTTTTGCTAATGATTTTTGTGTGTATATTCATGAGAAATAGTGATCTGTACTTTGCTTTTTTGTCTTTGCTTTGGTCATAATAGTGTCATAGAATGAGTTAGAGGTATTCCTTCCTCGTGTGTGTGTGTGTGTGTGTGTGTGTAAAAGCTAAATGTTTGGTAGAATTAACTAGTGAAGACATTTGGTTCTGGGCTTTTCTTAGAGGATTTTTGATCACTGATTCAGTTTTTTACTTGTGGATTTATTTGGATTTTTCTGTTTCTTCCTTGTTTTATGGTTTGTGAGTTTTGAAATATTTGTTCATTTCATTTAGGTTACCAAGTGTTTAGTCATATAATCATTCTTATTATTCCCTTAAAATCTTTTAATTTCTGTAAAGATGATAGTATTGTCCCCACTTTAATTCCTGATATTAGTGACCTTAGTTTCTCATTTTTTGTTGGTCAGTGTAACTAAAGATTTGTCGATTTTGTTGATTTTATCAAGGAACCAATTGGTTTTGTTGACCTCTCTGTTTTTTTATTCTCTAGTTTATTTATCTCTGCTATACTCTACTATTTCCTTCCTTCTTGCTTTGGCTTAAATTTATTCTTGTCCTAGTTTTTTTAAGGTGGAAGTTTAAGTTAAGGACTTGAGACTTTCCTCCTTTTTAAAAATGTAGATATTTAAAATTATCATTTTCCTCTGAGCACTGCTTTGGCTATTAACATAAATTTTGATATATATGGTTATCATGTAATTCCTCTCAAAATATCTTCTAATTGTCCTGTGATTTCTTCTTTGTCCTATTGAGTTTTTAAGTGTTGTTTAATATACATATATTAGTGATTTCCCCAAATTCCCTTTTGTTATTAATTTCTAATTTCATTCCATTATGGTTGGAGAACATACTTTATATGATTCTAGTGTTTTTATTTTTATTATTTTCTTAATTTTTTTAAAAAAATTTTAAGTTTGCTCCACTCCCAACATGGGGCTTGAACTCACAATCCTGAGATCAAGAGTTGCATGCTCTACCAACTGAGCCAGACAGGCACCCCCTGATTCTAGTATTTTTAAATTTATGAGATTTAATTTGTGGCCTAACACCTATTCTGGAGAATGTTCCTTGTACCCTCGAGAAGAATGTCTATTTTGCTGTTGTTGAAAGAAGAATTTTAGGTCTGTTAGGTCTAGTTGATATAGTGTTCACATTTTGTATTTCTTTGCTGATCTTCAACTAGTCGTTCTATTCCTTATTGAAATTGGGTTATTTACATCTCTCACTGTAATCATTGAACTGGCTATATCTCCCTTCAGTTCTGTCAGTTTTGCTTCATTTATATTGTGACCCTGTTGTCATTTTCATTTGTGTTTTCAATTTTTTTTCTTTTTTAATTTTATTATGTTAGTCACCACACAGTACATCATTAGTTTTTGATGTAGTGATCCACGATCCATTGTTTTCGTATAACACCCAGTGCTCCATGCAGTACGTGCCCTCCTTAATACCCATCACTGGGCTAACCAATCCCCCCTCCCCCCTCCCCTTTAAAACCCTGTTTGTTTCTCAGGTCCATAGTCTCTCATGGTTCATCTCTCCCTCCAATTACCCCCATCCATTTTTCCCTTCCTTCTCCTAATGTCCTCCATGTTATTCCTTATGTTCCACAAATAAGTGAAACCATATAATAATTGACTTTCTCTGCTTGACTTATTTCATTTAGCATAATCTCCTCCAGTCCCATCCATGTTGATGTAAAAGTTGGGTATTCATCTTTCCTGATGGCTGAGTAATATTCCATTGCATATATGGACCACATCTTCTTTATCCATTCATCTGTTGAAGGGCATCTTGGCTCTTTCCACAGTTTGGCTATTGCGGACATTGCTGCTATGAACATTGGGGTGCGTATGGCCCTTCTTTTCGCTACATCTGTGTCTTTGGCGTAAATACCCAGTAGTGCAATTGCTGGGTCATAGGGTAGCTCTATTTTTAAATTTTTGAGGCACCTCCACACTGTTTTCCAAAGTGGCTGTACCAACTTGCATTCCCACCAACAGTGTAAGAGGGTTCCGCTTTCTCCACAACCTCTCCAACATTTCCTCTTTCTTTCCCTGTCCATTTTTGACATTCTAACTGGTGTAAGGTGGTATCTCAGTGTGGTTTTGATTTGGATTTCCCTGATGGCTAATGATGATGAGCATTTTTTCATGTGTCTGTTAGCCATTTGTATGTCTTCTTCAGAGAAGTGTCTGTTCATCTCTTCTGCCCACTTTTTGACTTGATTATTTGTTTTTTGGGTGTTGAGTTTGAGAAGTTCTTTATAGATTTTGGATACCAGCCCTTTATCTGTAGTCATTTGCAAATATCTTCTTCCATTCTGTGGGTTGCCTCTTTATTTTGTTGACTGTTTCCTTTGCTGTGCAGAAGCTTTTTATCTTGTTGAAGTCCCAAAAGTTCATTTTTGCTTTTGTTTCACTAGCTTTTGGAGATGTATCTTGAAAGAAGTTGCTGCCTATGTTCTCCTCTAGGATTTTGATGGATTCCTGTCTCACATTGAGGTCTTTCATCCACTTTGAGTTTATCTTTGTGAATGGTGCTAGAGAATGGTCGAGTTTCATTCTTCTGCATGTGGCTGTCCAATTTTCCCAGCACCATTTATTGAAGAGACTGTCTTTTTTCCATTGCATGTTTTTTCCTGCTTTGTCAAAGATTATTTGACCGTAGAGTTGAGAGTCCATATCTGGGTTCTCTATTCTGTTCCACTGGTCTGTATGTCTGTTTTTCTGCCAGTACCATGCTGTCTTGGTGATCACTGCTTTGTAATATAGCTTGAAATCAGGCAACGTGATGCCCCCAGCTTTGTTTTTCTTTTTCATCATCTCCTTGGCAATTCGGGGTCTTTTCTGATTCCATACAAATTTTAGGATTGTTTGTTCCAGCACTTTGAAAAATGTCATTGGAATTTTGATCAGGATGGCATTGAAGGTATAGATTGCTCTGGGTAGCATAGACATTTTAACAATGTTTATTCTTCCAATCCATGAGCATGGAATATTTTTCCATCTTTTTGTGTCTTCTTCAATTTCTTTCATGAGTGTTTTGTAGTTCCTAGAGTATAGATCCTTTACCTCTTTGGTTAGGTTTATTCCGAGGTATCTTATGGTTTTTGGTGCTATTGTAAATGGAATCGTTTCTCTAATTTCTCTTTCTACAGTTGCGTTGTTAGTGTATAAGAAAGCAACTGATTTCTGTGCATTGATTTTGTATCCTGCCACATTACTGAATTGCTGGATGAGTTCTAGTAATTTGGGGGTGGAGTCTTTTGGGTTTTCCACATAAAGTATCATGTCGTCTGCGAAAAGAGAGAGTTTGACTTCTTCTTTGCCAATTTGAATACCTTTTATTTCTTTTTGTTGTCTGATTGCGGTTGCTAGGACTTCTAGTACTATGTTGAACAACAGTGGTGAGAGTGGGCACCCTTGACGTGTTCCTGATCTTAAGGGAAAGGCTCTCAGCTTTTCCCCATTGAGGATGATATTCACTGTGGGTTTTTCATAGATAGATTTTATGAGCTTGAGGAATGTTCCCTCTATCCCTATACTCTGGAGAGTTTTAATCAGGAAAGGATGTTGTATTTTGTCAAATGCTTTTTCTGCATCAATTGAGAGGACCATATGGTTCTTCTCTCTCCTCTTATTAATGTGTTCTATCACATTGATTGATTTGCGAATGTTGAACCACCTTTGCATCCTGGGGATAAATCCCACTTGGTCGTGGTGGATGATCCTTTTAATGTATTGTTGGATCCTATTAGCTAGGATTTTGTTGAGGATTTTGGAATCCATATTCATCAGGGATATCGGTCTAAAATTCTCCTTTTTGATGGGGTCTTTGCCTGGTTTGGGGATTAAGGTAATGCTGGCCTCATAGAATGAGTTTGGAAGTTTTCCTTCTGTTTCTATTTTTTGAAACAGCTTCAGTAGAATAGGTATTATTTCTTCTTTGAATGTTTGGTAGAATTCCCCAGGGAATCCATCAGGCCCTGGACTCTTGTTTCTTGGGAGGTTTTTGATCACTGCTTCAATCTTGTTACTGGCTATTGGCCTATTCAGGTTGTCAATTTCTTCCTGTTTCAGTCTTGGCAGCTTATAGGTTTCCAGGAAGGCCTCCATTTCATCCAGATTGCTCAGTTTATTGGCATATAGTTGTTGTTAATAATTTCTAATGACTGTTTCTATTTCCTTGGTGTTAGTCGTGATCTCTCCCCTTTCATTCATAATTTTATTAATTTGGGTCCTTTCTCTTTTCTTTTGGATAAGTCTGGCCAGTGGTTTATCGATCTTATTAATTCTTTCAAAGAACCAACTTCTAGTTTGATTGATCTGATCTACTGTGTTTCTGGTTTCTAATTCATTGATCTCTGCTCTAATTTTAATTATTTCTCTTCTAATGTGTGGCTTAGGCATCGTTTGTTGCTTTTTCTCTAGTTCTTTAAGGTGTAGAGTTAGTTGGTGAATTTGGGATTTTTCTATTTTTTTGAGTGAGGCTTGGATGGCTATGTATTTCCCCCTTAGGACCGCCTTTGCAGTATCCCATAGGTTTTGGACCGATGTGTTTTCGTTCTCATTGATTTCCATGAATTGTTTAAGTTCTTCTTTGATTTCTTGGTTGACCCAAACATTCTTGAGCAGAGTGGTCTTTAGCTTCCAAGTGTTTGAATTTCTGCCAATTTTTTTCTTATGATTGAGTTCCAGTTTTAGAGCATTGTGGTCTGAGAATATGCAGGGAATAATCTCAATCTTTTGGTATCGGTTGAGACCTGATTTGTGACCCATATATGGTCTATTCTGGAGAAAGTTCCATGTGTGCTCGAGAAGAATGAGTATTCTGTTGTTTTAGGGTGAAATGTTCTGTAAATATCTATGAGGTCCATCTGGTCCAATGTATGATTCAAAGCTCTTGTTTCCTTGTTGATTTTCTGCTTAGATGATCTGTCCATTGCTGAGAGTGGAGTATTGAGGTCTCCTACAATTAACGTATTGTTATCAATATGACTCTTTATTTTGGTTAACAGTTGGCTTATGTAGATGGCTGCTCCCATGTTGGGGGCATAGATATTTACAATTGTTAGATCTTCTTGTTGGATAGACCCTTTAAGAATGATATAGTGTCCTTCTGTGTCTCTTATTACAGACTTTAGTTTAAAATCTAATTTGTCTGATATAAGAATTGCTACCCCAGCTTTCTTTTGAGGTCTGCTGGCAGGGAAGATAGATCTCCATCCCTTCACTTTCAGTCTGGATGTATCTTTAGGCTCAAAATGAGTCTCTTGTAGACAGCATATGGATGGGTCCTGTCTTTTTATCCAATCTGCAACCCTGTGCCGTTTTATGGGAGCGTTTAGGCCATTCACATTGAGAATGATTATTGAAAGATATGAATTAATTGTCATCATGTTGCCTGTGAAGACATTGTTTTTATAGATTGTCCCTGTAAATTTCTGTTGTAGATCACTCTTGGGGTCTTTCTCCTTTTATAGAACCCCCCTTAATATTTCTTGCAGGGCCGGCTTAGTGGTCACATATTCTTTCAACTTCTGCCGGTCGTGGAAGCTCTGCATCTCTCCATCCATTCTAAATGAAAGCCTTGCCAGATAAAGTATTTTTGGCTGCATGTTCTTCTCATTTAGTACCCTGAATATGTCTTGCCAGGCCTTTCTGGCTTGCCAGGTCTCTGTGGATAAGTCTGATGTTATTCTGATGTTCCTCCCTCGGTACGTAAGGAATCTCTTCCCCCTAACTGCCCTTAAGATGGTTTCCTTGGTTCTAAGATTTGCAAGTTTTACTATTACATGCTGGGGTGTTGGCCTGTTTTCCTTGATCTTAGCAGGGGTCCTCTCTGCCTCTAGGACTGAAATGTTTGTTTCATTCCCCAGATTAGGGAAGTTCTCAGCTACGATTTGCTCAAATACATCTTCTAGTCCTCTCTCTCTCTCCACTCCCTCCAGGATTCCAATTATTCTGACATTGGAACGCCTCATGGTGTCACTTATTTCTCTGATTCTATTTTCATGGATTCTGAGTTGTTTTTCCCTGGCTTCCTCTTTTCCCTTTTTATCTATTATATTGTCTTCCAGGTCGCTTATTCTCTCTTCTGTCTCAGTTACCCTAGCTGTTAGATTATCTATATTGGATTGGATCTCATTGATAGCATTTTTTTTTTTAAAGATTTTATTTATTTGACAGAGAGAGACACAGCGAGAGAGGGAACACAAGCAGGGGGAGTGGGAGAGGGGGAAGCCGGCTTCCCACGGAGCAGGGAGCCCGATGCGGGGCTTGATCCCAGGACCCTGGGATCATGACCTGAGCCGAAGGCAGACGCTTAACGACTGAGCCACCCAGGCGCCCCTCATTGATAGCATTTTTAAGTTCTGCCAATTCACCTTTTATTTCTGCCCTTAGAGACTCTATGTTGCCATTAATTGATTTCTCCATTCTAGCCATTGTCTTCACAATTGCTAGCCTGAATTCCATCTCTGACATCTTGGTTATGTCTGCATCCATTTGTAAATCTGCAGCATAAGTCATAATCTCTGAGTCTTTTCTGTTTTGGGGGCTCCTCCTCCTAGTCATTCTGTTGATGGGTGTTTGAAGGAATGTATAGAGTCCAAATTATTGACCAGAACCCAAGCAAGATGCACCTGTTTTCTTGGGACCTTAGGGTTGCTGGCCTCTTGTTTTCCCAGCCTGTCTTCTGCAGGCGGGGTCTGCTGCGCTGTTAGTCAGGCAACCCTGTTTGGGCGGATTTGCCCTGCACCCCTATGGTGGAGGATGGGCTCAGTGGGAATCACTCTTTGGGGCTTTTGTTCTCTGGCGCCTTTCCCTGGCGGCTTTCCACCTCTCTTCCGCGAGTCAGAGCAGAAGAGACCATTTCCAACCCTCTGCCTCAGAGCAGAGAGACCACAGTCTGTTCTTCAGTGAGCTCTCCAGGCCACACCATCTCCATTTCTGTCCGTGCTGCTATAAACTGCAGCGTCCTGGGTTGTGCGCCCCTCCGCAACACCCCCAGTCCTGCCTCTAGGTCGGGGCACGTCTCTGCCTTTTGTGCTTCTAAAACCGCCAGCCACTCCCAGTTTGTGTGCGTGTGACTCTGCTCCTGGGGGTTTCCACCCCGGGGGTTGCAGTTCACCAGCGGGACCCCGGCGCACCGGGTTTCTGTCTCAGAGGCTGCAGTTCGCGTGCGCGGGACCCCACCGGTCTGGTTTTCCACCCCGGGGGCTGCCCTAAAGTCCTTTCCCGATGCTACCGGCCTGCAAGTCTGTGCCTGTCCCCAGCATGTGAGGCTGTCACTCACCAGCGGTGTAGGATCCCCACGGCCAAGCATCCTCCCCCCTCGCTGCCGTTTATCCTCTAGTATCTGCCCGCAGAATCACGGCTCTCCGCTTCGTACCTCAAAACCAGCTGCCTATGATATTCTGTTTGTAGAGATCCAGACCTTCTTACACCTCAGGCTGGTTTCGTGGGTGCTCAGAGTGGTCTGGTAGATATCCAGCTCAATTCGGGGACCAGTTGAAATAGGGTCCCCTACTCCTCTGCCATCTTTCCCCCATAATTCCTGTGTTTTCAATTTTTATGTGTTCTTGATGGATTGACCCTTTTATATAATGATAATCTTTGTCTTTCAAGTAAATGTTTGTCTTAAAGTTTTATTATGTCTGATATTAGTATAGCCATGTCAACGTCTTTTTGTTACTGTTTGTGTGGAATATCTTTTTCAATCCTTTTTTTTTCAAATCCTTTGTCTCTTTGGATTAAAAATGCATCTCTTATGGACAGGTTTTTGTCCGATCAATGCACTTTATTTTTTTAAATTCATTTTGGCACTCTACCTGTGAATTGGAGATTTTAATTCATTTATTGTTAATGTGATTACTGATAAATAAGAATTTCTGCCATTTTACTATTTGTTTTCTATGTATTATATATCTTTTTTGTTTCTCAATACTTCCATTACTTCTTTGATTTTGGTTAAATAGTTATTGTCCTGTGTATCATTTTAGTTCACTTGTTTCTTCTACTACACATTTTTGAGTTATTTTGGGGGGTTGCCCTCAGGATTACAATTAACATGTTAATTTATAACTATCTAATTCAGATTGATACAACTTTATTATAATAATATATATAAGCTTTCCTCCAATATAGCCCTTGCCCTCCTCCTATGTTGTTATTGTCACAAATTACATTAGTGTACTCATTAATATAGATTTAATATTGTTCTATGCTATTATTTTTTTTAAAAATCTCACTTAAAAATGGAGTTACAAAGGAAATACATACATATTGAGTTTTATAATTACCTCTGTAGTTACCTTTACTTGTATTCTTTATTCTTTTTGAAGATTTGAGTTACTGTCTATTGTCCTTTTATTTCTGCCTGAAGGATTTCCTTTAGCGTTTCTTGTAGGGCAGGTCTACTAGTAACAAATTCTTAATTTTTGCTTATATAAAAAGCGTATTAATTTCTTTTTCATTTTTAAAGACATTTTCACTGGATATAAAACTTTTAGTTGACAGGGTTTTTTTTTCTTTTAGCACTTTGAACATGCCATCCAACTGGCTTTTGTCTTTAATGGTTTTTGATGAAAAATCAGCTGTCAGTCTTATTGATGGCCTCTTGTGTATAACAAGGTGTTTCTCACTTGCTGCTTTCAGGTGTTCTCTTTATGTTTTGTTTTTGACAGTTTAATAATGATGTGTCTTGGTGTGGATCTCATTAAGTTTATCCTACTTGGAATTTGTGGAGCTTCTTGGATGTGTAGATTAAAGTTTTTCATCAAATTTGAGAAGGTTTGGCCATTATGACTTCAAATAGATTCTTTCTCTCTCTTTATCCCCTTTTCCTCCCACTCTCCCTCCATTCCTCCCTCTCTCTTTTTATTTTTCTTCATTTTTTGGTCTCTTTGTTTCTCTGACTGGATAGTATCAGTAGATCTATGTTCAAGTTCACTGATTCTTTCTTCAGTCTTCTCAAATCTACCACTGAGCAGCTTTAGTGAATTTTCCACTTCAGTTATTATAGACACCAACTACAAAATTTCTATTTTACTACTTTTTAAATTTCTGTCCTTTTATTGATATTCTCTACTTGGTGAGACATATTTTCTTGGTTTTTCTTTTGTTCTCTTCATCATACTTATTACAGTTCCTTTAAAGTATTTTCCTAATAGTCAACTCTTGGGCTTTCTCAGAGACGGTTTCTATTAATTACTTTTGTTCCTCTGCATGGAGCATAGTTTCCAGTTTGGTTCAGGGCACATCCTCTTTTTAATATTGCCTTAAACAATGGTACCTGTGTAGAGCTTGCATCCCAGGTGTCTGTGTCTAGTAGGTATTCACCTTGTTCAATACCACCGGGATTAGGGAAGATTTTTCTCTTATCCTTGTATTGGGCACATAACCCTCCAAACTGGTAAGATGCACAGAAATATATATTTTTCTGCATTTGCAATGCCTAACACTTGAAGACAAAATAACTGCTAATGTAATTTCTTAGCTCACAGTATTGCCCCAACCATTCCCTCATATTCTGTATTATTTTGTATAATTTCAGTCCTGGGATGGATGTTGAAAGATTAATGGTAGGTGGCAGAATCCTCTCTCTGCTTCTAAAAGTGAAGGAATATCTACCTGGTTCTGTTTTTTGGCATGGAGCAGACATTGAGGAGAGGTGAAATAACTCCCTACCCTATTTATTTTCTGTTTCATAAAACATTGCATGCAAAGCTATAAGTGTATTTTTCTTAATCCAGCACCTAGAGCTGAGTAGCGATTGGAAATTCTAGACTGAAGTAATAGGTTTTCTATCAGTCTTTATTTTTGGAAGGTGTGAATTTTCATCTTGTTCTGTTGCTTCATAGGTATTTTAGTGATAAATTGGAAAGGCTGCTGCAGAAGTTCCCAGCCAGATGCACTTTAAGCTGGAAGAAGAGAATGTGTTCTTTGTGTTCACACATGTCCTGCAGCCAAAGTGTGCTATCATATTCCTTTAGAATTTTTAATTTTTTTTTCCCCAGCAGGACCAGCCCTGACTGGAAATATTTAAAGTTGGTGGACTGTAAAGTGATCAGATTCACTGACACTATGTAAAACACAAAGCCTTTGGGTTTCATTATTTGTGCTGGATTTAATGAGCCATATGAGAAAAACAAAATTAACACCTTATCATTGTGGGATGTTTAACACAAAGGCAATTAGCAGCACAGGGAGATATCCAACCTAGTCTGAGGTCCTAGCAACCCTTAAGGGTTAGTTTTGTTGTTCGATATGCTTACCAGGAGTTGTGGACTGAAATTTCTTATTGGTTAGGTCTAGAGCATGAACAATCAGAGGGATGAATGCTCTGGATATGTTCTGTCATGTTGACTACATCAAAGGCACTTTCCTCTTAGGTTCCAATTCCCTTTATAACCTTGAAAAAGAATGGGAGTTCCAATTAATGAGTCACCAAGTGAAAAATCCTTCATCAGCACAGCACATCTATGGGACAAATGTGGAAAACGAGTAAGAAAAGTCACAAGGACTGATGACCAGGGACCATTCATTTCACTTCCCTCAGAAAGGACATTTAGTTTTCCTAAAACTGAGTTCAAAAGAGGAAACCATCACTCTTTAAACACACACAAACATGCATGCACATACAAACACAGGTCACCTTTGGTTTCATCTGTCTCTGCTCTGAATTCATGTTACCTTAAGCAGAAGCTTGCAGTCTAGTGGTTTAGTTTGATTAACCCTCCATCTGGAGGGCATCTGAGAGTACATGTATGGGCAATCTAATTCTAAGATTTAATGTTTATTAGCAGTAGCCACAAACACATCTGTGACAGCAGTTCAAATAGAAGTAGAGAAATAGATTGAACTGAGATGATGCTATTCTATTTAAGCCTGTGATGTTGTTTTACTTCAAAAGAACACATGCCTATACTTGGCTTGATAGCCTTCAATCATGTGGCTCATCCTACCTGGCCTCTCCCTGCACTTCGGTACCAAAATTCTATTTCCTCCTCACCTTTTTCTTCTAGATCAGTTTTGTCCAATACAACTTGCTGTAATTACAGAAATGTTCTATATCTGCACTATATAATAAGGAAGCCAATAGCCACACATGCCTATTGAGCACTTGAAATGTGGGTAATGCAATTGAAGAATAGAATTTTCAACTTTATGTTAACTAATTTAAATTAAAATGTAAATAGCCTCACATGGCTAGTGGCTACTATATTGTACAACATAGCTCTAGATTCTTACTATTTAAAGCTTGATGCCTACAGTAGTAGCATCACCTGGGAACTTTAAGGTATTCAAAATCATGGACTCCACCCTAGATAAACTGAATCTGAATGCAACATTTAACAAGACTCTGGATGATGTTCATGTTCTGTAAAGTTTGAGAAGCACTGCTCTAGATAACTTCGTCCTTCAAAATTCACGTCCAGAGTCATTCCTTTAGGTGGCCAGGACCAACTTATCAGCAGTAGACACAGTGTTATAGGACCCACAATACTTTTAGGGACCCATGAAAATCTTTTAATTTCTTTTAAAATCATAAGAAAACTGTGAACTTCTAGGTCAAAGAAAATATCTTAGTATATACTTATTTATACACACACAGTCATAAGTTATCATTTTGTGTATACATGGAAGAAGGGACCAATGAAGGCAAAAATGCCTAGGACACATGGAAGTCATAACATAGCCCTGTTGGTAACATATTTGCCCCTAAGTCTGACTCAGCATCGTCTCTTCCTCCTTCTTATGGCTTGCTAATCATTCTCATCACCCAGTACTACGATTATGTGCTCATATGCCCACTTCCTCATTATCCTCTAAGCCCCTTAAAGGCAAGGACAGTGTCTTACGTGTACCTATAGCACCAAGCCTGTGTCATGTCACACATCTGGTACTCGATAAATGTACAAAAGAAGGAAGAAAAGAAGGCAGGGGGAGATTCTGATAGATTAAGTAGTTTACGGGAGGAACTACGACTGACAGCCATATCCCTTAAGCTGTTTTTGATGAGATGAAAAACAAAATGTAACCCTCAAAGTCATTATAAATCAGCCTCTCATTAGGTGTGTAGAAGTAAATCTGTGTTTCTTGGCAGAAGACCATGACTAGTGTGCTGTGGTGAAGAGAAAGAGTAGTTCCCTTAGAGTTGGGACACCTGAGTTTTCTTTGTCATTTCACTAATTGCTTTTATGTTTGGGCAGGTCATTTTACTTTTGATTTCTCAATTTTCCATTGGTAAAATAATGAAAAGCTAACTCTTATTGGATTCCTACTGTGTCAGTGACGTTTCTGACAACTTTAGTGATTAATTCATTTACTTTTCATAAAACTTTGTTGTTATCCCATTTTACAGATAAGGAAACTAAGGCACAAAGAGCTTGACTGTCTTGCCTAAGATTAAACAGCTAGGAACTAGTGGAGTCTGTCCTGAAATGGGCTATCTGACCCTAGAATCTAAGTTGAACCATTACTCTATGTTGTCGGAGATAAATGACTGCATTTTATATAGTGTTATAGGAAGAGTTGTGTCCCCCACAAATTCATGTTTGAATTCCTAACCAATGAATTATTATCTCAGAATCTGAGAGTATTGGAGAGAGGATCTTTAAAGAGACAATTAATTTACAAACCAAGAAACAGACTGTTAACTACAGAGAACAAACTGATGGTTACCAGAGGAGAGGTGGGTGGAGGGATGGTGAAATAGGTGATGAGGATTAAGGAGGACACTTATCATGATGAGCCCTGGGTGTTACATGAAAGTGTTGAATCACTATATTGTACACCTGAAATTAATATAACACTATATGTCAACTATGCTAGAATTTTAAAAAAGATAATTTAAAATCAGATCATTAGGCCCTAATCTAAT
Organism: Mirounga leonina; assembly: GCF_011800145.1. Taxonomy (NCBI): domain Eukaryota; kingdom Metazoa; phylum Chordata; class Mammalia; order Carnivora; family Phocidae; genus Mirounga; species Mirounga leonina. The sequence goes on along the minus strand of NW_023270615.1, from coordinate 1,073,931 downwards.
ATACCTGATATCCTTGCAACAAGAGGAAGTTAGGACACAGATGCATACAGAAGGAAGGCCATGTGAAGATACAGGATGAAGATGGCCATCTATAAGCCAGGAAAAAAAAATTCTTCCAACACCTTGATCTCAGACATCTAGCCTCCATAACTATGAAAATAAATTTCCTTTGATTAAGTTACCCGGTTTGTGGTACTTTGTTATGGCAACTTTAGCAAGCTAATGGATATATCATGAGACTCCTTATATAATAATAAATAAAGGGTAGTACTAAAATGTAGTTTCTCATTTATTTATCCAATGAACATTATCTTTTATTATGTAAAAGCAGTATGTTGGTTGCAGCAAAGGATAAAAAAGGAATCAATTAGATGTGGCTGTGTGACTGTATCACTAACTAATATTTTATTGATTTGTCTCAGTCTCCTCCACCAGAATGTCAGCTCCATGGAGGCAGAGTGCTTTGAATAAATATCTGTGATTGGATGAATGACTGAGCAAAGCTATTGAGCAAGGTCCATTGTTGGGTTGTAGGATGACAGTCTAAATAGGCCATTGTTGTCATTGTTGCTATTTTATCATATTCTCTTTGTTCTTTTTAAACAGGCTCTCCTTGTCAATTACCAGTAAAGCTATCCCTTTTTGTTCCTAGCTCACGGGCTTACATTCTCACCCTTTTCACCTTGCTCCCCTTCCTGCCAGCCCTGTAACATTTTTTAAATCTTTCCCTTCCTCCTCCAGCCTCACAGGTCTCTCCCTCTGGGTCCTCCCTTGGTGTAGCATTACAAAATATTGGACTGTTGCTGGTAGAGTAGATACTTTTTGGGTGGTGGAGGTGGAAAAATGGTGGTTGGAGGAGGAAATGAGAAGGGAGAAAATTGTGCTGGCAACTTCAAGGTTTACTTTGGTGGTCTGGGTGAAGGAGGGCATTTTGTGAGCATTGTGAGTTCCCATGCATATAGTTTTTATTCCATCAAAGAAGAATCCTGTTTTCCAGATGCCTGTAATCCAGTAGCAAGCAAAAGACATGTGCATAAAAAATGACAATACTAAAAAAGATGTGATAATTTCATATTAGTGTGCTTAGCTCTGTGCTTTACTTGCCTATTGCTGCATAACAAATTACTCCAAAATCTAATAGCTTGAAAGGACAAATATTTATTATCTCACAATTTTTTTTGAGTCAGGGATCTAATGCAGCTTACGTTTTTATTGGCAGGATTCAGTTCCTCACAGGTTATTGGACTGAGTCCCTTGGCTCGTGGGTGTCTCCATGAGCAGCTCACAACATGGCAGCTGGCTCCCCTCAGAAGCCAGAGCCAAGGGAAGTGAGCAAGATGAAAGCCAGATTCTTTTTTAAATCTAATCTCAGAAGTGATACCCTCACTTTTGCCTCATTTTATTTGTTGTAAGCAAGCCACAATGTGCAGCCCTCAGTCGAGGGTAGGGCATTACACAAGGACATGAGTACTAGGAAGTGGGGATCATGAGAGCCATCTTAGAGACTACCTGCCACATTCTCATTACTACTTAAGAAATGCATTATGAATGAATATAATGTGAGAGGCACAGATAAGGGGTTAGACAAATTGGGAGAAGGAAATTGATATAGGAAAAGTTCTTTGAGGGAGAAGACTCTTTAGTTGGGCTTTAATGGTGAGTAGGATTAGGTCATGTGGAAGTGAATGAAACATGTTTATAGGTAAAGAAATAACACCAGAGACAGGAAAAATATGAGATCTGATATCATTAAAGGTGTCACTATATATACACCATAAAGACTTTTATTATATATTAATATAATGAAGTTTTGTTTTTGGTGAGTGATGGCCTGTCCTAGACTGCTATAACTAAATACCATAGACTGGGTGGCTTGAAATAAGACATTTATTTCTCACAGTTCTGGAGGTAGACCTACTTACCTCCCAATACCATCTTCTTAGGGTTAAGACTTCATAAAAATTTCTGGGGGACACAACATTCAGTCCATAACATTGCCTTGTTCAGAATTTCTGCAAAAAAACCTTCAAATTCATGAAGAGTATTTATTTATTTGACACAGAGAGAGAGCAGGGTAGGCATAGTGGTAGACAGAAGGAGAGGGAGAAGCAGGCTCTCTGCTGAGCAGAGAGCCCAATGCGGGGCTCGATCCCAGGACCCTGGGATCATGACCTGAGCCAAAGGCAGACGTTTAACCAACTGAGCTACCCAGGTGCCCCAAAACTATAGGTCTTAAGATGTTTCTCCTAATCCAAGGATTCAAAAATGCAGATGGTCATTATATTCATTTAATTGGCTTCCTCTGATTTTGGAAACCTGCCCCTGCTCATTCTTCCTCTCTGTCCCTGCTGCTTCAATTAATGTACCTGCCACATAGTGGTTCCATAGCATCACCATCAAACTTTTCAGAACTGTCCCAAAGCATTCATAACATGAATTGATGTAGAAGTTGAAAAATTAAAATGGAAGTGATTCATGGTGACATGTGGGGTTTTTTTTTTATTCTTATGTTAATCCCCATACATTACATCATTAGTTTTAGATGAAGTGTTCCATGATTCATTGTTTGTGCATAACACCCAGTGCTCCATGCAGAATGTGCCCTCCTCAATACCCACCACCAGGCTAACCCATCCTCCCACCCCCCTCCCCCCCAGAACCCTCAGTTTGTTTTTCAGAGTCCATCATCTCTTATGGTTCGTCTACCCCTCCGATTTCCCCGGCTGTGGTTTTGAGCTATACGGTAAATAATAGGATTAAGTAGCAAGGGCAGATTTCATTTTTGTTTTCAGCCAGAAGAAAGTTCCTCCCAAGAGATTGCTTGAGTCTGAAAATACCAGGCAGTAGGCATATACTAGAAAGGGCAATAGTACCTTCCTAGTCAAAAAGGAACAGAATCTCTCGAGTGGCTTTCACATTTCCTTGCCTGCTTTCTGCTGTCAATGACAGTATGGGTAGATAAGAGAACAGGCAGATTTATCTATGTGGGAACAAATGTCTGTCATAAGGAAAGCTTAAGTATAGGCACTTGGTTAAAAATAAAATAACCAACACTGATTTCTTGAAATAAAAAGTATTCAACATTTTATGTATTAGGTAAATTCCTGAATTAAATATCAATGTTTCAAAGTCTGCAGTTATATTTTAAGTAGCTTGTCTTAGGATGATAGAAAGAAAGAATAATTGTGAATAACAATTAAGAATTATTTTATCTTTTCCATTTGTCACATTTTTTAAAAGAATCATTCATTGTTATTTAAAATTCTGGGCGAATTTCAAAGTGATACTTCAAGTCGTCTATTAATACAATATGGAAAGGTCTGAAATTTTAACTTTAAAAAATGTTTTGACATCTTTATTCATTTTACTGTTCAATCTATTACTTTAATACCTTCAGAAGAAAAGGGGAAAAATCTAAGGATTTTAAATGACTGAAAAGGGAAGGCGTACAAATGATCTGTTGCCAGGAGTTGTAAAAATACATCTCCTTAAAGGTACAATGTTAAGACTGCGTGTGTTGGTGGCTGTAGGGGCAGGTGTGGGTAGATGATGGGTGGTGATGGGGGGAGTGTACAAAAATGGAATGGAGGGAGGGATGTGTTAATGCTAATCTGCAGTGTTCTGTTATCTGGAATTGTGGCTTGTCTTCCTTCCTTTCTTCCCTCCATCCTATTTTCCCTCCTCCTTTTTCTTCCCTCTTTAAATGGAGAATGAAACAATTTCTTATAATTTTGAGAATGGGTTAGAGGTGAGTCAGTGGGGAATTGGAAAGACCTGATAAACTACAGGCACATATATGATTTAGGAGACTCCTGAAAGGCATCTAGAGTCTGCTTTTAGTCCTTTCCTGGAAAGGCATTGTTTATCATCGTTTCTCACATTGGGAGGCCCTATGCAAATAAATTGTTGGTTATATTTATATGGACAAAATAATGGACACGAGCAGAGTTGACCTGTGCATTTCCTCCATTTTGACAAGTGATGGCGGTCCTCGGGCAAAAAGAAATTCAGAGGCAGTTTTCTGTTTGCCTGTCCTAGAGAAACCCATTTGGCCTGCTATCCTCTCTTCTCAGACTCTCTGAGCTTCATTATTTCTCTTGGTGAATAGTTGACCTTCCAGAATAAACCATAATAAGAATCAAAAAATCAGGTTGGTTGAATGAAGCTTTATTAAAAAAAAAAAAAAGAAAAGAAAAAGAAAAAGTGTATCCTGCTAGTGTTCAACCAAATAATCAGTCAACTCCAGCACTTCATAGTCTATTGGAGTTGATTACCCCACCTCCTTATTCTCAGAGAATGCAGAAATCAGGAAGGGACCACCCCCAATTTCCTTTCCTGCCATAGCCCCTGCAGATTACTCTCTCTCTATACCCTTTCTTGTCTTCTTGGATCCTATGTCAGAGCGTGAGGTTGATCTGTGATGTGAATTCTATGTCTTCCTAGGAAGTGCCCCTTGTTCCATTTTGCTCTTCCCCCCCACCCCACTCCCAGCCACCACACCTTACCTTCATCTTATCTCTTGCAAATGGCTCTTTCCTGTAGCCAATGAAATATGCTTTCCTACACAACAATAAATAAAACCTCCTTTAAATGTATGTGTGCCTTTAATTGCCATCCCATTGCTCTCCTCTCACAGTTCATCTCATTGAAAAATTAGGCACCTAGGGGTGCTGGGGTGGTTCAGTCGGTTAAGCATCTGACTCTTGATTTCGGCTCACGTCATGATCTCAGGGTCACGAGATCAAACCCCACGTTGGGCTTTGTATCGGGTATGGAGCTTGCTTAAGATTCTCTCTCTTCCTCTGCCTGCCCCCAAATTAGGCATCTCACATCACCTCCTCTCTCTGATACCATCTAGTTTCATTTCTCTATTACATCTACTTTTGCTGAAGTCAACAAGTAATGTCAAATCTAATTGGTACTTTCCAGTCTTGCCCTTATTACCTCTGATTTCATGCCTTTGGCCACTCACTCTCAGCACCTTCACCTTCCTGGGCATCCCCAACAATTTTTCCTTCTGATTTTCCTTCAAAGTTTCTAAATGCAGTTTCTCTTTCTTCTTCATGTATTCCCCCGACTCTGCTCTTCCCATGGAGGGAATGCTACAAGGTACCACCCAGATCCCCCTCAGGAATGGACTATTCCCCCTTTAGTTGGGCATGCTGCCAGAAGTTGGCCGTCATCTGACCACCCTCTTTGGGCACTGCCTTGATTGCAAAGCCCTGTTTCATCTGAGGTCACACCTCATCAAGGGAGAGGCTACAGCCAAACACCAATCAATACAGGGGCATAAAGACCCCCTAACCCCAAATCTGAAGAATTATTCCAGCTCTTTTGGGTTTACTGATAAGTCACCTGCAACTGTATGCTCCTCAGCTTTATCCTTTGTTGAATCGTACTTCCTTCTACAGATGTGCATCCCACAAGAACTTCCTAATAGATATCCTGCATGCTCATCTCCATCTCAGGTTTGTTTCCTGAGGAACCCAATCCATAGAACCCCAGAAACATTTGACTTAGTGGATCACTAAATCATTTTAATGAATAATCTGCAAATTGCTGACCTGGCTTTATCAGAAATGAGGTGCTGTCTTAGAGTTTTTTGCACTCAAACACTTTACAATCTAGTGAGAGAGAAATGCTTAGAAAATGTTAAACAAAATAAGATGACAGAAAAAGTAAAAATCCTAATTTTGCCTAGGGCCGTGTCACTTTTAATGTATTTTAGCCCTCGAATTCCTTTATAATTTACAAGACAGACTAAAGTTAATAAAGATGCTAAAGGATAACTGAAGTATGTCAGAATGAGTAGTTATAATAACTTTTACAAAGAACCGTGCAGGTTATAAAGAACTTCCACTGGTGTTCTCTCATTTGATTGTTAAACCATTGCTTGGAGTATGGTTCTTAGTACAAGTTTATGAGTGAAAAAGTGAACTCTGACAGTTTAAGTAATCTAGCTGAGACCACATAGCTAGGAAACAGAGCAGAGCGTGTGCAGAGCAGGGAGAGAATGAGAAGAGCTGCCTTCCTACCTGCTTGTGTCATTTGTCCATCCTCTGTGATGGCACTGGATCCATGTGGCCGGGAATGGCGTGTGCTACTGATTCTACATTTAGCTTTTGTCTCATCTCTCCTTTGACAATATAACTATATGAGAAGAGAAAGCAGTCCTCAGTTAGAGTCCTGTCCCTCCTCAAGATCTAACGATCTTGGTCGAACACCCTCTTCTCTTTTACTCATAACGTTAAGCCAGTATCGTTCCATAGAACATTTTGCGATGACAGCAAGGTTCTGTATCTGCACCCATCAGTTGGTAGCCACTCGTTGCTGGGGCCACTGAGTACTTAGAATGTGGTTATGGACTGAGGAAACGACTTTGTAATTTCATTCCACTTTAATTGATTTACATTTACATTTAAGTGCCGTTAGTGGCTCCTGTGTTAGTATATAGTCTACACTCTCTGGTGACAGAGTCTGGCTGCTTCTCAAATCCTCCAGTTTCCTCCTCCCACTCTGATTTTCCATATGAAGAGGGTGCAATTGCACCCTTTCTCTCCTTATCCTACTCTTTGCCTGTCCAGCCAACACCGCCATGGGAACCAGTTCCCACTGGGAGGCACAAATGGGGCCGCTCTGAAGATGGATACGAGGCTCATGCTGCCGCAGTAGAAGCTACTTTGTCTCTGGGTAGCACTTTACTCTCAAATATTGTAGAAATACTCTAAAATTCATCTTGGTTTGTTTCTCATGGTATGAAAAAAAAAAGAGAGAGAGAGAGAGCAGCTTTCTTTAAGCCTTCCCTGGTTTGTGTAGATACTATATGTGACTGGTTAGTTCACCATCACTCCAAATAAATGATTTTATATCTCTATCACATGTTGACTATTCTGCTTAGCAGGGAGCCTTCTCATCTGTCCCTATCTAAACTCAGAATAGCCCCTTGCCTAGTGTTTCTCTACCCGAATTAATGACTCACTTCTTTGTGTCTTCATAGCTCCCTATTGCCTCGCTCATTACAGCCTGAACCAGATGATAAGAATTTGTGTATCTTTGTGTTACTGAATTGTGGACTCTTTAAGGACAGGATCATGCTGCATGCCTCTTTGTATCCATCACTGTGAGACAGAATGCTTGGCCCAAAGTAGTACCTCGGTAAGTCTTCTTAGACTCCATATATCCACTTAGGCTCTGAAAGTCACATCTTCTCTTCACTGGTCCATCTACTTCCTTTTCCTGAGGTTCCACTCTAAAAAATGGTATTCTGAGATAAGAACTCTTTTCACATACTACCTGAATTGCTCTCCTACCAGTTCCAGTGTAGATTCCATTTCAATACATGTGGATTCTCTAGGATTTTTATGGTTTCATATCAGTAACTTCTTTGACATTGGCCATAGCAACTTCTTTCTAAATATGTCTCCTGAGGCAAGGGAAACAAAAGCAAAAGTAAACTATTGGGACTTCATGAAAATAAAAAGCTTCTGCACAGTGAAGGAAACAATCAACAAAACTAAAAGGAAACCTAAGAGTGGGAGAAGATATTTGCAAATGATATATCTGATAAAGAGTTCATATCCAAAATCTATAAAGAACTTATCAAACTCAACACCCCAAATATGAATAATTCAATTAAAAATGGGCAGAAGGCATGAATAGACATTTCTCCAAAGAGAGGACATACAGATGGTGAACAGATACATGAACATCAACATCACTGTTCATCAGGGAAATAATACAAATCAAAACTACAATGAGATGTCATCCCACACATGTCAGAATGGCTAAAAATCAACAACACAAGAAACAAGAGGCATTGGTGAGGAAGTGGAGAAAGGGGACTCTGTTGCACTGTTGGTGGGAATGCAAACTAGTACAGCCACTCTGGAAAACAGTATGGAAGTTCCTCAAAAAGTTAAAAAATAGAACTATCCTACAATCCAGCAATTGCACTACTGGGTACTTACCCAAAGAATACAGAAATACTAATTCAAAGGGGTACATGCACCCCAATATTTATATCATTATCTACAATAGCCAAACTATGGAAACAGCCCAAGTCCATTGATTGCTGAATGGATAAAGAAGAAGTGGAATATGGAATATTACTCAGCCATAAAAAGATGAAATCTTGCCCTTCGCAACCACATGGATGGAGCTAGAGAGTATTATGCTAAGTGCAGTAAGTCAGAGAAAAATACCCTGATTTTATTTACATGTGGAATTTAAGAAACAAAACAAATGAGCAAAGGGAAAAAAAGAGAGAAAGAGAGAGGCAAACCAAGAAACAGACTCTTAACTATAGAGAACAAACTGATAGTTACCAGAGGGAAATTTGGGGGGCGGGGGATCGGTGATGGGATTAAGGAATGCACTGGTGATGAGCACCAGGTGATGTATGGAAGTGTTAAATATTGTACACCTGAAACAAATATAACACTGTGTTAACTAACTGGAATTAAAACAAAAACTTCATAAATAAATAAATATGGGCCCTAGAACATTTGTTTATTGACTTATCTCTCTGTATGTGTTATGGTTGAATTTTATTAATTTCTAGTATTTTTGTTACTTATTTTTTTTATTTCTCACAAATACAGCAACGGAAGCAACATCATCTATTAAACATCTCCAACAGTTAGAAGCATTATTGTATGGTTTGACATTGTCTTTGCAATCTTTGTGTATCTCATCTTACCTCCATCTCTTCTATTTTTCATCACTATCCTTAATTATGCCAATAAGATCCATGATGGACTGCCCCAATTGTAAATTCTCAGTAATTATTTGTTCCTAAATATGCCAGATGCATCTAAATTCACAAAAGCTCAATATACATTTGACAAGTTGTTAAATACCAAATCAAAATGTACTTTAACACTTACACACATGAACTGCTGCAGTAAATAAGTTCCTGATGAGGAAAGTTATTTATCCTATTTGATAATTTCAATTAAATTATTTTAGATGTAGAATCTGAAATACTCATTTTTCCAATCCTAGCTGCCTTTCCTTGGTAGCAGGAATATGACTCTTGGATCCCTTGCATTCATGACAGAATGCCATATTGAATATTTTCCTAATTGCAAACTTGATTTTCATTCACATTCATGCCTATCTCATTGTGCATTGTTATTATACCTGTCAACAGAGTATACCTGCAGTTGCCCCTTTTGGACTTGGGCAAGTTTGGTGATCTGCAGGAGTGATACTTGAAATATATCAACAGGGAGTATGGCACCAACCAATTAGAATGGACCCCTGCAGGAGCAGGTTGGGTTCTGGAGGCCCCCTGCTAGGCCAGGCTTTACCCCTTTAGCTGCAAGAGAGTTCTTGTGAGTATCCAAGGTGAGATGCCAAGGCAGCCAAGGGAATGAGTGGTGGATGATGGTCAGGGTGAGGATAGCTGCTTTTACCGACCGGTATGGAGCAGTGCAGTATCTGTGCATGCCTGCTGAATATCAGCCTTGGTGGTGTGTCTGTTTAGGAGCCAACAGAAAAGAAAATAGTTGTTAAGGTGTTTGGAATATGTGTTGGAAGAGTAATGTGCATTTATTTCTAAACTTTTTGATTTGCACAATTGTGTTTGTCATTAAACAGTTAAAAAGAGGACATGTTCTGCTTGGAGCAGAATTCATCCTGTTGTTCTGAGAGTGAGTTAATACCTTGGCAGGTCAGAAACCTGAACACACAGACTCACCTTTCAGAGCTCAGGTAGGAGTTGGGAAGCTTTTTCTAACTGACCCATGTTCCTGAGTCCAAGTGATAAATAGGAATGAGCTCAGCAGGGGGGACGAGGTAGTAGAAGGAAAAACATTCCAGGAAGAGGAAGCGTTATGTGCAAAGGCACAGAAGGGAGGATTGTGCCACCCCAAGTTTAGACAAACTTCAAGCAGGTTTGAATTGCTGGAGGGATGGGGTAAGGAATGATCTCAAGCAGGGTGGGTGAGACACAAGGCTGGAAAGGTGTAAAGGAGCTGGGTATAAAAAATGTCATAAGGAGAAAAAAAATGTTCATTCATTCTAAGACAATAGTGATGAGAGGATTTGGAGCAAAGAGGAAGAAATTTGTCTCAATACAGAGCATAATGGCAGAGCCTTAAAATGGGGCTCAAAGATGATGAGCCTCCCATATGGGGAGAGACAAGAATTGCCTCTTCTCGTTTGTAAAATCAGAACTTTCCACAACTTTTATTAATGGAGGTTTCCTACAGAAGCTTTTTATAACCACTGAATGGCCTTGGGGAAGTACTGGTATATAGCTTTATGGTTGAGTTAAATTCTATTTATTGTTTAAAAAAAAAAAAAAGTCTTTAGGCATGAGGCCAAGATGTTGGAGGCTATTACACAGTCTAAAAAAATCTATTTGATCACCTCCATCTGAGTCATAACCCAAGCCACTAATGACATGAAAACTCTCTCCCAGCATGACTTTCTCCTTCCAGCAGGGCTCAGTCAGAAGCAGCCAGCCCATCGCCCAGTGATCAGAACCCATTTGCAGCTGGAGTTCTGTGTGCAACACTCACACACAAGGTACAGAAGCCTGCTTCATGATCAGATTAACAAGGAGTTTATCCTCCTCTCTGGCCTCTAGCATTAGCACCTCTGATGATAACTTGGAGATGCTGAGCCCCTGAAGGGAGGGAAACATCCCCTGCAGAGGTTAAGTGTCAACCAATTAGCTTCCCAGTGCAAATTTACCAGAAATACCACTTAGTTTCCTAAATGTTAGTAGGGTTGAGCTGTTGTAAAAATCAAGTAATTAGATTAATAGCTCACTTTTGACTGTTTGCACACTTTCAGACCATAATAATTATTTGCCTCAATAGAATGAAGCAAAGTAAGAGTTAATTAAAATGGTCCTTCATTGCAGTGCCTAATCAAATTTAGATTGCCTTTTTGAAATAATTGTTCACAAAATGAGTCAAATATCAGTTCACAGTTTACATGTATGAGATATATTTTATTTTACTTAACAAACCCTTATATATCACTTCTCTTATGCTAGAGGCTTTTTAAAGAGCTACTCTAATCTTCAGTGGTTGTGTACAGTTTTTGTCTGAGCAACCCCTTGACCGTATCCATCTAGCCCTTGCTCTGGCTCTGGCTACTTCCTTGACACATCCAGGAAGATCAAGACTCATGATACTTTTTGTCATGCCAGGCTATCTAAGGCTTCATCTGCTCAATGAATTATTGAGGTATTTATTTTCAATTATTATTATTATTACCATTATTTTAGAGAGGGGGGAGGGAAAGGACGGACGGAGAGGGGAAGAGAGAGAATCTTAAGCAGGCTCCACACCAAGCACAGAGCCTGATGTGGGGCTCAATCTCACAACCCTGAAATCATGGCCTGAGCTGAAATCAAGAGTTGAATGCTTAACCCACTGAGCCACCTAGGCATCCTAAAGTGTTATCTCCACAGTGGGAATTCATAGGGCAAGTATATTTTAGGCACTTTTCTATGTACAGACACTCTTTTAGGCACTAGCAAAACAGTCATTAAATACAGGAAGGAAATTTCCATTCTAGTAGGGGCATATAGGCAATAAACAATTATCAAGATGGTGGTAAGCACTGTTGGGGCCCATCACTATATACATTTTTATCACTAAGCTTGGGTTCTCTCCAAAAGCACGGCCTGAGCCAACAACTTGCGTGCTGGAGATGATCCTGGGAACTTAGAGTGTGGAGATGGAGAGAGTTTAACAGAGGAGGAAAAGTCAATATAAGCATATGTAATCAAGTTGATGATCACAGTGGACACCAACGGCTCAATTTTGCCTATGTTTTCTGAGGAGGTTATAGAAGGTCTTTCAAATTTTCCACTTAAGCTTTGAAAGAGAAAAATAGGTATACATCAGTTCCTGCTCCCCATTCTTTGAGATATAACCCCATTATTTGAGGTAGCTCTCTGCCAAATTCCAGGCTGTACATGCCTGCTTACCAAGTAATAGCAAGATGCTGTCATTGTGTTGTGGGTTGAGATTCACATGGAACTGTTCAACAGAGCCATGGCTGGAAGCAGAGGTGAGGCCAAAGTGAGGAGGCAGAATAGAGAGGTTGTTTGATACAGTCCAATTTATACTGCCCATACCCATACGTGCTTACCTTAAATCAAGGCTTAAATGTGGTAGCCTGCTTCAATCGCTACAAATACTTAACACAAAGATTGGTGGAAGAAGTTCCAGTTTTTGTAGGTGTAAGTGGTCTGAGGGCCATCAGTGATACTCAACTATCTTCTCCTCAGCTCTCCATTTTAGATTCACTTCAGCTGGTCTGAGTTGTTTGCCTGGTAAGGCGAGCTAGATGTTCATTTCTGAAGGGTCTGAGCCTTTAGTTGCCTTTCCATTGTTTTGATATGTTTGTTACAGTCATTCGCTCATTAGCACCACAAGGAATGGAAACAAAAACAGCCCAGTGAAGATTACCAGACATGCTTCTGTCAGCCCGTTTTATAGCAGCAACCCTCACTCCTCCTGTCATTCTGGGTCAAGATTAACTTCTTTTGTTGTTGTTATTTTGATTTTGGTGGCTGACCTACAACATGAATTCCTTGATATGACCAGGTTCAGTAGAATCTTTACAGTGTTTTCTGATGGAAACATTCCTTCCCTGGGAACTCACGCACAAGGTACAGAAGCCTTGTACTAATTGAGAAGATCTTAAGATTTGGGGATAGGAAGTAGTAATTCCTCAGTGGGTCAGTCAAAGAATTGTTCTGATAAGCAAACTCCTCCCCTTGATTCCTGGATTCATGTAGTCTAGCCTTTGGGGCCAGCGTGCTGGATAGTGGTTATTGGCCTTGTGTGGAATCAGGAAAATGGAACCAACACTGCAGACTATATCCCTCAAGCTGGCATCTTCATTACCTTGCATTGTAGGTTAGCTCCTTCTGATCATGTAGTATACAGCAAGACTAGTGGCTCTTGTGATCATATGCCCAATATCTCACCTTCTTTGCCATAAAATGAGCCCCTTACTTTAAGGCAGTATTGTTTGTGATGGACTCCTGTCCACCTGATTGTTTAGTGGCTCCCCTACAGTGGATGATTTGTGGTGAGCGCTACCCAGAAACACAATAAGCCACAGCTTCTGTGGCCTCACCAATAGGTCCCCACAGAACTATCTGCCCTGCCATGGCTAGAATCAGAGGTCAGACTGAAAGGAATGTGAAGGAGGGTAAGAGACATCTGATGCAGTGCTGTGTTAAGTCACCTATTTATTTTACTCTATCGATCCCTGGCTGATGAGACCATTTAGGGGAGAGGCTACATCTCATTCATCTTGGTGTAGCCAGCACACTTAGCACAGTGTTTGGGATTTAGTGAATGCTTATGTCATTTCATTTTGTAATGTGAAGCATGCATGCTCGTGTGCTTAGAGCTATTTTGGGTCTTCCTCTCTTATGAATAAGGGAGATAAATAAGGGCTAATAATGAGAAGGGACTTGTCTAAGTTCCTCTGTCCACTTAGCAGCCAAGGCAGGGGCAGCTCTTCAGTCTGACCCAAGGCCATAAATCTTCATCATGCTAAAATCTTCTTGGTGGAGATTGGGCATAGTTTCTAAGAACCCAAGACAATCAAAGAATTTATGAGTATAAGGACAAGTTATAAAACTATAAAGGATTATGAAACAAATATGTTCTGATATATAAATCGCATATTCATATTATATATTCTTTCATTATAACTTATATTAAAACCAAGTAGGGGTTGGGCTTACTAAAGTTGTACACTGAAAGAAAAGAGTTGAGCTGAGGGAGTGTTTCAGAGGGAGGAAGCGTGGAGTAATGATTAAGAACAAAATGTCATTCTGCAAAGCAATCTGACAATTTTTAGTCAAATTAAGTATTCTTATAAACCATGACCCATAACTCTACTCTTGGATACCCAGCTTAGATAAAGTCTCAAATAGATTTGTAAGGGGAACGTGTGAAGAGGCATACAGCATTATTAGTCTAGTGGTGGAGACTTAGATCAAATTCAGTGTTTCTCACCAGAGAAATGGATACATGTGTTGGGTTGAATACTAATACAGTTGTGCTAAGAAATGCCAAAATAGTCATGACTTAAACAAAATAGAATGTATGTATCTTTATGTAATAGAAATCTGAGAGAAGAAATCTGAAGAGAGAGATTCTCTCTCTTCCCCTCTCCCTCCATCCTTTCCCTCCCCCCAGCTCAGTTGTCTAGAGCTAATATGGCAATTCCATGGTGGCTCTGGCAAACATTCTTTCTGTTTTGATTCTCTGCCATCCCAACACATACTTCTGCTCTGTGGTCTAAAATGACTGCTCTGGCTCTAGCCAGTGGAAAGATGGGAAAGGAAAAGTAGAGGGTCTACCACCTCTATTTAGAAGCACAATCTAGAAGTCTGACATTACTAACGTTCACATGTCATTATTCAGAACATAAGTCACATGGCCACATCTAGCTTCAGGGGACTCTGAGAAATGTAGTTGCTAACTGGACAGCCAGGTTCTCAGCTGTCCACTATTACTAAAGGAAGGAGGAATGAATATTGGAGAAGAATTAGCCCTCTCTGGCTTTGTAAGATTATAATAAATATATATTGTTGAATAAGATGCAACAGTAGTTAGAATCAATGAGCTATATCTGTTCCAGCAATATTGATAATTCTTAAAAACAGAATGCTGAGTGAGGAAAAAAGAAAGAGAGAGAGAATGAGAATTGGCTATAAGAGAATACTTTAATAAATAAGCATAAATATATAAATAATTCTTATAAACAATTATGGGGTCTTGAAAGGACAAACAATAATACTGTGTTAAGAAATAAAAGTTTAGTGAGTCACATGTACATACTCAATGTAGTTTTAACCATATGGTCTACTGAAAGTTACATAAATGCCCTAAGGCCATTTTTTTCATGATCTGAAAATGGTAATTACATACTCATCTTGAAAGATGAGCTCGTATGCCTAAAGTACTTATTATGGTGCTTGACACTCAGTAAATTCTCAGTAGAGATTAGCTGTTATTACTATTTCTTTATTGTTATTGTTGTTGAAGACACTGCATGAAGATTGCATGTGAGATCAGGACTCTTGGTAAATATTGGTTGGATGCACAGTAAAAGAACAGAGAGTGTGTTGACTATAATTGTTAGAGAAGAATGAACTGGGTATATTCAGTCATATTTATTAAGTGTCTCATATGTCAGGCCCCTAGGATATGAAGGTAAGTAAGAACTAGCATGGACCTTACCCATTGTGGGAGAAGGCAGTTAATAAAAAAAATCATACAAGCACATGTAAAATTTCAATTGCTATAAATATAGTGAAGTATAGAGATGTATGTGTGTCTATCATCTATCTATCATCTCTCTATCTATCATCTATCTATCTATATCAATCATCTATCTATCTATCTATCTATCTATCTATCTATCTATCTATCTATCTATCCATCTATGTATGGAGATTTGATCCACTTGGTTGAGAAAAAGTCTTTCTGAAGAAGTGATGCTTAAGTTGACATAGATTAGGAATTATCTAGAAAAAAGTTAAATGAAAGAGCTTTCAAGGCAGAAGTAACAGCATATGAAAAGGCCCTGTGACATCCAAGGCTTGGAAAATACAGTGGATGAAAAGAAATACAGTGGGACCAGGGCAGAAAGAAAAAGATGCATGTTTGGGCCACCTGTATTCCTTGGCTTGTGTCCCTTTCTCCATCTTCAAAGTGCATTATTCCAAACTCTGCTTCTGTCATCATATCACCTGCTCTGACCCTGAACTCTCCTGTATCTTTCTTATATGGGCCATTATGATTATATCAGTTCCTGCTAGATAATCCAACATAATCTACTCATCTCAAAATTCTTAATTAATAACATTTTCAAAGTCCTTTCATCATATAAGGCAACATTTGCAGCATCTGATAATTAGGACAAAGACAATCACTGAGGGCCATTATTCAGCCTACCACAGAAGCCTTCGCATTTGTTTAAGCAGGAAAAAATGGCCTGTTCCAAATTGTATCTTTAAAAGATCACCCTAGCTGCTTTGTGAAGGACAAGTAGGAGGCAGACCATGTTTATATTGGTGAGCCAACTGGGAGGCAAATACAGTGGTTCTGGGAAGGAGAGAAGGAAAATAATTTCACCCAGGAGATGTGAGCTCTAACATCTTGGCTAAAGGAGTCCTAGATTGGTAGAGTTAGTACGAATCTAAGAGTACTCTCTATCAGTGTGGTACTGGGGCTGGTTTGTACTGGTTTTCTTTTTTTTTTTTTAAGATTTTATTTTTATTTATTTATTTGACAGAGAGAGAAACAGCGAGAGATGGAACACAAGCAGGGGGAGTGGGAGAGGGAGAAGCAGGCTTCCCGCGGAGCAGGGAGCCCAATCCGGGGCTCAATCCCAGGACCCTGGGATCATGACCTGAGCTGAAGGCAGACACTTAAACGCTGAGCCACTCAGGCATCCCTTGTACTGGTTTTCAAGAGCAGATGTGTGCCTCTAGCCAAACTCACATTCAGTGGTATGGTAATGGCTTGGAATCAAGCCAAGGTGGAAGTATTTACCTCATGGAAATTAGCAAACACTGCAAGACTTCCCCAACATTCTGACTCTGAGATCCAGTTTACCAGCACCTCATAGATTCTACATAACCTGTGAAATGGGCTAAGTGGTCTCCCTGCCTTCTCAGGCTTTGCTTCCAAAACCATCAGTCTCACTCCTCATCCTACTCTTGACCAGTTTTGATCCTTAGACAGTTCTTTGTAGAGACAGACAAATGGTATAGAGGCTGATTTCTATGAATCATCTCTCTCTCCCATTTCAGTAATTTTTTTGATTTTTCCAACAAATAGGCACTATTTTTATAATTACAAATAGAGTCAACTTTACTTTTTAAAAAATTTTTAAATAGATTTTATTTATTTATTTGAGAGAGAGAGAAAAGAGAGCACACAAATGGGCGGAGAGGCAGAGGGAGAGGGAGAAACAGACTCCCTAGGGCTCCATCCCAGAACACTGGGATCATGACCTGAGCCCAAGGCAGACACTTAACCAACTGAGCCACCCAGGCACCCCTCAACTTAACTTTTTAAATGTTAATTTTAGAAACACTTGTGAATGAGGACACAGTGGAACCCTTGTTTTATGTGTCGATTGCTAAGCTGTGATCTAATCACTATAAAAATGGATTCTTAGCTCTAATTATGTACAAATTCCTCTCAGTTTTCTGGGGAATTTGTTACAGGGCTTATTCTCTTGATTTGTTCCCTAAAGGAAGGAAGGGGACAAAATGATGAAAATGTAAACAATAAAGAAAGCTTAAGAGTAATGAACATTCAAACATATGAAATTATAGAAGATTAAACATTATCACAAGAGAGTTGTAAAAGAAATTTTATCTTGGTGTTATACCTGGTCTTGAGACGGTAGGAAGTGTCTAAGGGTAGGCTCTTTGGAGCAAGACTTTCTGGGTTCAAATCCCAGCACTACCACTTGCTATCTGTGTTCTCTGGAAACCTTTTCTGCCTCAGTTTCTTCATTGCATTTGTGAAATGGGGAGAATGATAGTTATTCTTGGCATTGGTGTTTGTGAGATTTGAATCAGTTACCTCCCACTAACCCCTCAGAAGAGTGTTTGGTACATATTAAGCAGCCAAGAAGTGTCAGCTATTATCTGTTGATATCCAACTGCACATATCCTTATTTATTTCAACATAGATTTTCCTATAAGAAGAACATTTTAAAGATTTACTGTAATTACAGCACTCTGCCTCTCCCCTACTTTGCCCAACTGATCCGTCCAGCTGAGAAATTGAGTGACTTGATCCAGGACATTTACATAAAAAATTTCCCAAATACACCAGATGTTTGTTTTTTTTTCACATTTGCGTATTGAACTCCCATCCATCTCCATAGGCTTCACTCATGACTTAGAAGCATTATTGCTAATCTGGCTATGAAAGCCCCAAAGAACGTTCCTGCAGCAACCTGATTCAGGTATTTCTTCCTCGGCACTTCCAGATTAAATGCACACACCCATCACTCCTCATCTCTCCTGGCAAGTTTTCTGAGGTGCGTACCAGCTTCCTGAAGAGCTGAATATCATCATCTTGCCTTGAGTTAAAGAGGAGACAGGTGGCACCATTTATCTCTTCAAATTACAAGAAAATGTGCGAAACGACAGGGTGTCTCTGTGGGGTTGGGCAGAGCCCGAAAGGGCAGCTGTGTGTGAAAGAGAGTAGCATGGCAATGAGCTTGAGAATTAGGTGTAGTTCTGGAAGGTTCACACTCCACAAGATGACTTAGCTCAATGTGATTTTGTGATCAGATTAAAAAAAAAAATGTTTTCCCTACCTTATCTAGCTGCATCTTCAAAAGTTAGATATTTCCATGATAATGATAGTAGTGGAGGAAATTAATTTTTTTTTTTTTTACTTTTGTGCTAGAATCAATACACAGTTTTTTGATGGCTTCCCCAAATCCAGGAGGGTATCAACATTTAAGTTTCTAATTATTTGTTATTTTTGTCAAATCCTGTCATATCATCCTTCAATGCGGGCTGAGTTTGGTAATTCTTTGCTTTGAAAAGACACAGACACTCCTTTGTAAGCATTTTATGTCTCATATGAGTTTAATATCGTGAAAACTCGTGAAGGGTTTTTATTCCAGTCAAAATGTTATAAATTAATCTGTTTGAAACCACATACAGAAAGATTGGCCAAGATGAATGGATGCCTGGTATTTTTAGAAGGTAGAAATAAGTAGAAATTTTTCTTAACACTTCTTTTTGTGTACGCCTTAGTGAGAGAAGAAATTACATAAGAAAAACTATAAATTTAAAACCTGGGTTATTAGGAGGCATAACGGTTCATCCTAGAAGAGACTTTATTCACATATTCATTCTTATTACTACATGTAAGAAAACATTAGGACACAAGGACAGGATGATTTTCTTGAAAACGTGCATAATTGTAGAATTTGAGGGAGGTGGTTAAAGGGGGTATGACCTTGAAAAGGGGTTATACATTTGGACTAAATGAAAGAAAACATTGGGAATTGTTAAGTTTTCTCTGTTGCATGAAGAAATAGGTGTTATGTATTTCGAGACTAGTTCAGGAATTAGTATAATAAAAGAAGAAAGAACTTCTCTCTACTGTTACTGAATTCTCTAAGAGCCTGCATAAAGAAAATGTGTACACATTCTTATTTTTCACAAAGGACAGGTCTTATATAGAGAAATCAATTTAACTTTGATACCTGGGCAGATACTAGAACGAATAATCATTGGAGAGTTTGTAATCCCCTATCAGAGCACAACATCCTGGGTCACAATCAGCATCGCTTTCCGGAAAGTAGACCTTTGCCAACATTATTCCAGTATGATAAAAATATATTTCAGGATACACTACAAAACTAAAAATCTACAATAAAGTTGCACGTGCAATTTTCAGAATTTTGATTCTGTTCCATATGCTGTTCTTGTCAGCATACTACAATTCACTATAGGCCAGTATATTGCTGGAGCAGTGGTTCTCAAACTTTTTGGTCTTAGGGCCTTTTTATAATCTTAAACATTATTGAAGAGCTCAACGAGATTTTCTTTATGTGAAATATTTCTCAGTATTTGCTGAGTATTTATCAATATTTACTGAATTAGTAATGAAAACAAAATTTTAAAACACAAGCATATACACATCCTGTTAACCGTGAATTGACAATATCGTCATGTCAGGTAGCCTCTAGAAAACTCCACTGGACACTCATGAGAGAATGAGAGTGAAAAGGCAAATATGTTCCTAGTATTACTATGAAGATAGTTTTGACCTCACAGATCTCTGGTTCTCAGGGACCCCTAGTGGTCCCTGGAATACACTTTGAGAACTGCCGTGCTGCAGGATTACTGGCTGGAGGATTATCAGGATTCAGTAATAGGAACTCTAAGTGACCCAAAAGAAAAAAAAAAAAGATCAAATAACATCCTTCAGGGTGTAAATTCTGACTGACTGAAAGTTAATGTTTCTTTTTTTTTTTTTTTTAAAGATTTTATTTATTCATTCATGAGAGACAGAGAGACAGAGAGAGAGGCAGAGGGAGAAGCAGGCTCCCAAGGAGCAGGGAGCCCGATGCGGGACTCGATCCCAGGACCCTGAGATCATGACCTGAGCCGAAGGCAGACGCTTAACCGTCTGAGCCACCCAGTCGCCCCAAAGTTAATGTTTCTATGAAAGATCCCTGGATAATATCTTTAAGCATATGCTTTTTATTTAGGGAATAAAATACTGATATTAAAAGGTAAGGGATGGAGGGAGAAGGATTGGGACATTATTTGATGAATATTTATGTATAACAGGCACTGGAAAGGTGAAAAAGATCTTAAAGATGTGATCCTGTCCCTTGACATGTTCATAATCAAGGGAAAGAGATCACAAATAAATGCTCCAATAGAGTTAAGAAAATTCTCAGACATCTCAGTGGAGGGAAAGATGATTCCCATTTCAGTAAGTTTCCATAGAAGATCCATAGAAGAAGGGGCAGTTATGACCAGGTACACACAAAGAGTGCTCAGTTAGTTCAGAGAAGAGCACTGTAAGCAGAGGCTGACCTCTGGGTAAAAAGACATGGAAGGTCATGGGTTCCGTGCTCTCAGGAGCTTTGGTGTGGGATGGAAGGTGTGAGTGGGAGAGGTTAGGCTCACTGGAAAGATTAAGCATTGCCCTATAGTCAATGGGAAGCTGCTGAAGGTTTTTAAGCGAAGGATGACTTGTTCAGAATTATGTTTCAGAGATCCAGCTTTAGTGCCTTGGCAGAGGTAATTAAAGGGGTGAGGGGGAAACTATAGGATAGAAGGGACCTTTGGAGTGTCTTGCAGTAGTCCCTGTAAGAAGAAGGCTTGTATATTTTCTCTGGTTCAAACACTGATTTCTCTCTTGGTTTGGGGATCTCAAACAATTACCTAATTTACCTGTGCCTTAATTTCCTCATCTGTAGAGTAGAAGAATAATGATCTACCTTACTGACTTGTTGTAATGATGGAATGGTTTGATGCAATAAAATAAAATAATATAGAATAAAACAAACCAGCACGAATACATTGCACTTTGCAATATATATTAGTTATCATTAGAGGTACATAAAATAAGAGGGAAGAAGGCAAAGGGAACACATTCTGAAGATATTTCGGAGCTAGGATTCACAGGATTTCTGTGACATTGTCGTGTGGTGGTGAGAAAGAGTGAAGTTAGTTCAAATGTTTAGATTCAGGAGACTCCAGGGAGCGTCAGGTGATAATGATGGAGGCCCGGGATAGAGGGCACAGGGAGAATGCAGAGAGACCAAGGCCTATTTTCATACACATATCTTTTACAAAAATGGTGGGAAATGTTTACCACAGTTACCTCACATAATATGAAGGTGTGGTATGTGATAGCCAACAAGCTTTAAGGAGCAACACAGAAGAATTCAGTTGTGGCATAGCGTTCAGACCAAATCAAGGGAAGAACAGAGTTAACTAAGCCTCTAACAAAAATAGGGAATTTCTCATTAAAATCAAGTGCTCTCCTTGAGAACTACAGGGTGATGCACAGCCTTTAAGGAGAGAATAGGTACACATTAAGAGAAAAGCTGGGAATTAAAGCTTGATAAGAGTTCTTTCCTTAGCTGAAAAAAAAAAAAGATTATCAACATATTACAAGGAGGATGAAATACTGAAATCAAGGCGGCCAAAAAAAAGACCCAGATTAGGTAAATTTCTGTTATAATAGGTCAGATTTGGAGTAAAAAGAGGTATTGGGCAAAAGAAAGTTTTTATTTACCTGGACAGTGAAAAGGTGCTAATTTAAAAGAAACACAGATTATCTTGGGGCACCTGGGTGGCACAGGACTCTTGGTTTCAGCTCAGGTCATGGTATCAGGATCTGAGATCAAGCCCCACAAGGGGCTGGGGAAGTCCACTTGAGTTTCTCTCTTCCTCTCTCCCTGCCTCTCCCTGCCACTCACTCACTCTCTCTCTCTCTCTCTCTAAAATAAATAAATAAATCTTAAAAAAAGAAACAGATTCTCTAAATGATGTGCAAACTCTATCATAGTTCCATAAGAAGTGAAAAACAAGTGAGTGAAAGCTAGAATGGAATTTCTGTTTCTCCAACGGAAAATAATCAATGAAATAAAATGCCCAAGATAGCGAAGGAACACATAACATAGGCATCTCTCCATACTATGCTTATGTTAACTGTTTGTGAAGATGTGGGGGAAATCCACACAAAAATAATTCCTTTCCAACCTCAGAATAGGGTAGAGAAGAACATAAACAGATTAAATGGAGGGACTTATGTTATAGTAATAATATTTTGGATCACTTGTTTTCAGAAGGGAAGGGTAAGGGGAGTGGGGAAGCATCCTCTTTAAAATGAGAATATCTCATAGAAGAATTTAGACAGCTAGTAACATGCTAAGCCAAATCTGTGACAGTTCAGAGACCCTTTGCCTTCAGATGGTAGTCAGATTTTTTAGAGTCACATGCGCATGCACAAAATGTGGCGCATTTTGTTTTTGTAGTTGAATGGAATAACTTCCCTCCCCCCACTCTAAAATGTGACATTTAGCTTCGGAGAACATCACACATGTTCTCCGATTGGAGGAGGACCTAAATTATAGTATTACCCAAACTAGAGGCTGGTCTTGAGGCTTAGAGTTGATCATCAGGTATGTCTAGAAAATATTTTCTTCTGTTCCTCTTCTATTCCTTTCCTGAAGTCCCATTGATCAGTGCTTAAAATGGGAATTTGGATCCGTAATTGTCTTGGTGGGTGAGAGGCTGCATTGGAAGGTGCTACTTTCCTACCCCGGTATGAATTCACAGTGTCTGGGATAGATGTAGCGCCTCACGCTTGTTCCTCTCTCTGCCCCCCAAACCCATATGCATGCCCTTCTTGCTGGTAAGCCCTCCTCGGGGTTATAAAATGGATGAGATCTTTCTGAGATCTAAATATACAGGAACACAATTTTAACATATTGTGTCATTAAGAAGTTTAGGAGCTTTTAGACACAATCTGGAGGTAGTGGAAAATTAGATGCAGTGTTGCATTAGACATGTTTTTAGTATTTTCTTCTTTTTGTAAAAGCTGTAATTTTCAGAGTTTAGAACCAATTTAATGTCCCTGGAGTTACAGCTTTTTTGTATCCATTGTCCATTAGGTGAATTACTAAGCCAAGAATGGAATCCATTTATAATGTATAAAATACCGTGAAATTTCTTAAAAACAGTCTTTGCAGGGGGAAAAAAAGCATTGGGAGTCCATTAAATTTGAAGACAGTGAGTTCTGAGGTTCTTCTTATAATCATATAATGGTTTTTTGTGCTTTGATAATATGATGCATTAGATATTGGAAGATTTATTTAAAAGTTTGGATTCAATGAAAATTTATATAGAACTAATGCAAAATGCATTATGTTTGACATTCCAGACAGCTTTCAAAAGTGAATGTATTATAAAAAAATACACAAAAAACCTTTAATAATATTTATTATCTTTTAGGGCAAATTAATAAATAACCAATAAAATGCTACTAAATCTTTTATCAATGATGGTATCACTATTACTAGCATTTAATAAGCCTAGGAGATTTGGTTTTTAAATTCTTATTTTGAAGAAATTCTAGTGTGGCCTGAAAGTTAAAATAATTTGCTCTAAGGAGAATCTTTATAAGATATACATGACACATATGTATGTGTGTATGTGTGACATATTTAGAGACACCAATCCATTTCCAGTGATCAGATTTTAATCAGTAATATACTGAGTGGGGTGTGTGTGTGTGTGTGTGTGTGTATGAGAGCACCATGTTGGGTGCTATGAGATCTAAAACCATAAATAATTCAAGGTTTTGTTAAACTTTCCATTCATTTATAAGAGGAAAATTTCAGGAAAACAAGTAAATTTCAAAATTTTGTTAAATAAATAAATAGATCAGATAGATAAATAAATAATGTAAATTGTTACCTCGAGAGTATGTTCTGGGATCCACACAGCAGCTGACAAATCTCAGAAACTTCTTAACACCTATAGCAACAGGGCTATATATTATGTTGAACCATATGGAATTGTCACTTATGTTGGTCAAAAACAGGCGGCTAGCAGCTAATTCTTAAGGTTTAGCCTCCTAATAATTAATCTTCGGTGTTCAGAAAGATGAGTCTGTGGCACTAAATTATGGTTGAAGTATAAAAAAAAGTCAAACCCGTGATTTCTATATTCACTAAAGCAGAGAAATGTGACATATTTAACACAAATTCTAATAAAAATTGCTACAAAAAGCACTTTCCCAAACTTATATCAGAATTTTTTTAACAGGAAATCCTGATAATTTCCTATGTGTCTGCTTACAAATTCATGTTTCCTACCATATCAGAATTTTTTTTCAGCTATGTGTTACAGAAAACCCAGCTAGGCATGGCATAAGTAAATACGGGTTGGTTTTTCTCACGTAGCAAAAATCTGGAGGTAGAAAGCCCAGGGCAGATGTGACAGCACTGTGATGTGATCATGGACCCAACTTCTTTTTATCCTTCGGATCAGCATTTTTAACCTTTTAGCCAGCTGACAGGTACAGCATCAGACCCGGGACAGGAAGAAGAGAGAAAAGATAGCAGGGTACCAGCCTCATCCACCCCTTTTATTAAGAGAACAAATGTCTCTTCAGAAGCCCCAGCTTAGGTTGTATATGTCAGAAAAATGCCATAGGACTATACTTTGACTATGGCCAGAAAGGTGAATTTTCTTTGCCAGACTCTGGAGGAAGTGTGAGGGAGAGGAGCTGGAGAAATATTGGGGAAGTGTTGGACTGCCAATCAACGAATCAACATCATTTTTCAAAGTTCACTTATTTCTTTTTCCTTCCTACTCTTTCTCACGTTGGCTAACATAGGCATTTAATTATATTAGACTGAACCATACAAAATTCCTAATATCTCTGCATCGTTGCTTTATAAAAATAACACTTTCGTATGGTTTAATCTAATACTTACCTGAAAAGCTGTTGATGGAGGCACCTCTCTTGTTACCAAGTTCCCAGAAAATAATCTATAAAACTTTAATATCAAATGCTATGCAGTCCATTTTAATTTTCTAATATCTTTGAAAAAAATTCACGTTTGAGTCCATATGAGAAATGGACTCAATGAATGAATGTGATGAAGTTCATAAATACCATGCATTTTGTTCTGAGGTCATGCCAGGCCCATTACACTGGACATGTATGTATGTTTATTAAAATGTAATTGATGTGCTAAACAACACATGGATTTTGATCAAAATGCAATTTTTAGTCTATGTCTTACCATCTCTTCAGACTTGAGTCACGGGAGTGACCTCCCCCTGTTGATAGATGGAAATTCATGCAAGCCAGTGATTGTTAGGTGTTGGAAGCTCCTATAGTCCTGTTAAGTCAAAACCACAGTCTTGATTCAGAAATTCAGATGTTTAAACCTGCAGACATTTTGAACTTCCCCTTTTCCCTAGTTCAGACTTGCTTCAGACCGAAAATCTCTCTGAGGGAGAAAGGCTCTGTCAGTTACCTCCTGCTATATAATAAATTGACCCAAAACCTAGTGACTTACAACAATAATCGTTATTTGTCCACAGTCTATGGATCAGCAACTTGGGTAGGCTCAGAGACCTGGCTCTTGTACTCCGCTGTGCTCATTCATGGTTCAACAGTCAGCTGGTAGGCAGAGACCTCACTTATATATCTGGTTGTTACCTGGCTATTGGCTGGGGCCCTGTATTTCTTATCCTCCAACCGGCTGGGCCAGGCTCATTCACAGGGTGGTGGTCACAGGATTTCTAAGACCAACAAGGGAGAGCAAGCCACAAATGTACAAATGCTTTAACCATCTTCCAGATTTGGGTAAAGTTAAGTCAATCAGTCAACCCTGATTCAAGGTGTGGAGACACAGACTCCATCTTTGGATGAGAGGCTGTGTAATGCCCCATTTCAAGGGGGAGGATGTGTGGCAAATTTTACAATCTACCACAAAGAATTTGAACTTCTATTCAACATTTATCCCTCTCGAGTACCGTCCTTTTCTCTGGCTACTGTTTGCTCTCAGCCAGGATGAAAAAGGAGATGGGTATGTACTCAGCTAGGTGGCTTCCGATTCCCTGGACCTGGCAGATGGTTAAAATTGACTCTTGGGTGGGGCACAGTCGTACTTTCTTCAGTGAATCTTTTCACTAGAGATCTCTGCCTTATCCTTGACTTTGGCCAAATGTACTTGTTGTCTGGGGAGTTGCTTCTGATTTCTCCCTTGGCTCCAGGCATCCAGTTTCATACCTTCAGCCTCTCAACTAGGATGCAGGAAAATCTGATGCCTGCTTGCCCTCTGCACCATGGCGCTCATCCAATTGCTAGAATATGCTACCACATCTCTGTCCTAACACATTCCAGAAATGTGGGACAACCTCAACACAGCAACAGGCTCCCAGATCTGCCATCGAAATCATTCGGCAGCCTTTCTTTTGCTCTCTAGATTTCATGGGTAGGGATCAGACCTCAGCTCTCAATCTATGTTAGCTTTGTTGGTTGGTCATAAGAATAGCACCAAGTCTTTGTTTCTCCCAAGGGAACAAATTCAGAGCTTTCTGTGTGTCCCTCCAGGCTTTGGGCTAGAAAGTGGCACTTTTATCTGCTCCTTTCCCAAAAGGAGAAGCAGAGGCTTTCAGCTTAGAAACTCTCTGAAGAAATCTTTTCACCAGTCTGTTCTCTTTAATTTTTTTTTCCTGATCCCTGTTATGTCTTTGATCTGCCTGAGGGGTACAGGAGTCATGGAACAGATTCCATTTGTAAATTCTGCATATGGTGTGTGTATTGGCAGGGAATCTTCATTCCTTTTGTGAATTCTGCATATGGTGTGTGTGCAGAGGGGGAAGGGGATCATATTGGTGTCTTAGTGAAAATGACTGAGGCAGGAAGGATTCCATCCTGACAGGAAGGAAGGAAAGATGGAAGGAAAGAAGGGAGGCCCAGAGGGATGGTGGGAGGGAGGGAGTTCACTTTTTCAGTATCTCATTCTAGAGACTGCTCGTCTTTATTTGGTGGATATTGACTTCAGTACACAGAGCAAACAAGGTGCTTACACACATATACTTTATAGACTTCCATCTTCAGTGCTGAAATCTTTGTTTTGTTTCCTAAGGTAAGACATATCCTGGCCCTTTTTTATGTGACACTAAAAGCCCCAGAACCACCAAAACAGACTGGAAAATTCCTTCATCTGAACAGCTCATGGGTCTCGACTTGCAGGATTCTGGAAGGAAGGGCTATTTAGGGATGCCCAATCATGTAGGCAGGCCTACAGAACAATTGCGTGGAAACTCATGTGAAGTTAAATTGGCAATCAGCTCTAGCATTTCCTATGGCAGAGCTGCCTATTGGGTAAATAATATGCATTTTATAAAAACACTCATAAGTGTAAATTCACACAGGAGACTGAAATGGCTCCTTAGGGTTAAATGAAATACATATTAACAACACTTATGAATAGTAAATAGCATGCACTTTTAAAATGTGCTCAATGTGTATTTACATAATAGCCTGTAAGAGTTCCACTGTCAAGTAAATAATACTGTAGTTGCCCTTAAAAGTCTTTAATTACCTACAGTATTTGTGAAGTGCATGCTGTAATGGATTTCTGGTTTGTGTTAGCACTCCACTGTCTGCTCAGATTTGTTCCTTTTCTTTTCTTTGCTGGTTTCAGATGCATATATATTTATGAAAATAATTTTAAATTGGCACTGAAAGAAACCTCCCATCTAGATAGAATGGACTTGAATGGCTTCACTTGTGTGAGAAGGAAACTTTTAAAGCAAGATGGTAATATCACGCTGACAGCAAACCCATAAAGAGCATCTTATAAATGAAAACAAGTAAACAAAAATGAGAGCCCCTGAGGGGTGGTGGCACAGTTCATGGTGGGCAGACCATGCTTTGGTGAACTGGAGTGAACATGTCAGTCCTTTCCTGTGTGGTTGTGGGATCTGGTAGTTCTCAGATTCATCTTCTGTTGTTCCGTTCTATCAGAGGGATCTACCCCCTGCAAACTATGATTTCCAGTCTCTGTTACCAACTAGTTTCTGACTCTTCTGGGCCAGTGGGGAGGACTGGCTAGAGGCTGGAAGGCAGGAAGAAGATGTGAATCAAAGATTTCTTCCCTCTTCTCTCTTCTTCAGGCATATATCACAATGGCTGTGGCACCACCTACCTTGGTCTACCATGGTTCCATGTCCATATGTGGCCCAGGCTTCTGGACTCCAGTTCTATTGCCTCGCCTCTCCAGGTCTCAAGATAGTAGCAGCTCCCTATAGTTGTTAATCTCTGTGTTACCTCACCTTCTCTTGGTTGATCTTCCAGTTCTTCTTACCTCTAGTAACGTATTATCCAGATTAAGTGATCCCTGTTGAATTTACCTGGTGTGGTGAGCTTTCTTTACTTGGATGGTCTCTGATAAAACTGGCATATGGAAGCTCTCATCTCTGAAGAAGTTGTCTAGGTGCAGTCGAAGAAATAATTGCCCTCTTTCCTATTCCAAGCAAGATGACTCTTGGAACTTCACATTAAATCTTGAACCCATCTGATACCGAGGTCTTTTTAAGAGGAAGGAGACAGATTTAGATGTTACATTAGACAGAAAGGAGGTTAAGTCTAAATATTCAGACCCACCCATTTAAGACAGCATTGCTCCAGAAATATCATCAATGAGAATGGTGGCTGTTGCATTTGGCCAATTTTGGTCTCGCCTTACTCCTTTAACATCCCCAGCTATTAGAGGTTCTTGACTGTAAGACTTCTGCTTCCTGCTTGTTGGCCATACTACCACTCTCAAGCCATGTAGCTGCAATCTGAGATGACTTATGAGCACAGTACATAATGGAAGTCAGTGAAAAGGAGGGGATCTTGATAAGATGACGTACTTTGACTAGAGGCATTCAGCTTCTGCTTCTAAACTAATGACTCCATATGAGCCACACAAAACATTAACTTTTGCCAGGTCTGGCCCTCTGGGCTGCCAGTTTGAGACTTTCAGTTGTCTGTTTCATTTGGCAAGAAGCACTCACCTGCTTTACTTGCCTATTCGCATTCTCTCTGTGCCATCCTTCCTACTCCCACAGTGAGTCATATTCTTGCCTTGGATTTCATGGATTCATGGGTCCTGCCTCCTCCGCCAGCCAGTTAAATACCCTTTTGCCCTAATACCCGGTGCTCAGTCTCAACACCGCTCATCTTCCTCAATCCTTGACCTTCCCATCCTGTCATAGGAAACATGTGGCACTTGCTTGAAAATCACCTTGTAGAAATTATCTTGAAAGTTTATCATAGTTAAAATTTTCACCCTTCTTTTATTAAAATACACTTGACTATTCCACATTATATTTAATATTTATATCAAATGTCACTGTGGTCAGGTAGGGAGAAATGGGGCAAACATGGAGTACCTTACTAGGAGCTAGACACAGTTTTACATATCTTAAATCATTCTCTTTCATGTTACCCTTACCCCCAAATCTTCCTCTCTGTGTGATTATAACTGAGAACAGTGCCTCTGGGAGCAAGACGTTTTATCTAGGATAGGCAGTGGGTAGGGAGGGTAAAGAAAGACACTATAAATAATTTCTCTAGCTCATGGTGTTGCATGGAGCTGAAAGCTATCCTAGTTAGGGAGGCATGGGCTCCTCGACTGCTGCTGGGACTGGGATGGCCCAAGACCATCCTTGAGCCCAGTATCCATTATTCATCCATATTTGTTAAGGATCTGCTCTCCACTAGTTGCTGTCCTAAATGTTGGGAATTAACTGGTGAGAAAGGCATACAAGACTGTTTTCCTTATGGGAACTGATTCTGTGGGGAAGAGGACATTGAACAAGTACACCATTGAATTAAAAAGATCATTTTTGAAACTGAAATTAATAAAATGGGATGCTATAAGAAACAAAATAGATGGAGCAAGGAGCAACACTGCAGGATGAGGTAGAGCCTCTGAGAAGGTCGTGTCTGAATGATAGGAAGAAACAGCCATGTAAGGCTCTGGGGCAATAGAGTGCCACGTGGCAAGAAAAGCAGTGCAAAGGCCCTGAGTCCAGACAAGGGCGGCAGACTCGCAGGACAGAAAGGCGGCCAGCATGGCCGGAATCACAGGGAGAGGGGCAGAGGAGCAGAGTTGAATTTAGAGAGACCACTGGCTGATAAATCAGGTGGTGATTTTTTAGGACAGGTAAGTTGTTTGGTCGCATTCTAGGTGCCTAGGAACAGGGAAGCTGAGGCTCCGAGAGGCGAAGTGACTTGTTGGATTTGACATGGTTTCATAGTCATAGAGATGAAAACTTGGTCTGGGATTCTTTTTTTTTTTTTTTTAATTTTTTTATTATGTTATGTTAATCACCATACATTACATCATTAGTTTTTGATGTAGTGTTCCATGATTCGTTGTTTGCGTATAACACCCAGTGCTCCATGCAGTACGTGCCCTCTTTAATACCCATCACCAGGCTAACCCATCCCCCCACCCCCCTCCCCTCTAGAACCCTCAGTTTGTTTCTCAGAGTCCATCGTCTCTCATGGTTCATCTCCCCCTCCTACTCCCCCCCTTCATTTTTCCCTTCCTGCTATCTTCTTCTTCTTCTTCTTCTTCTTTTTTTTTTTTTGTACCTCTGAAAAAAATAATACATTATATGTTAAAAAAAAAGGTCTGGGATTCTTAATTCAGTGTTCACCACCTATATTATATCTGAAGTATTTGATGTATTTACCTGCTTAAAAATACCAATCGCCACAGCAGGACTCTCTTGACCTATGTAATTTTTAGTTTTCTCGGGTGCTAGAGGTCCTTTGGTATCAGTTGGTGGGCTCTTGTGCTTGCTGCCAGAGCCAAGTCTTGGTGGTCCTTCTGCACAGGAGCTCTCTAGGAAGCGTGTAGGGGCTGTTGGGAGCTCAGAGTGCATGTAAATCAGTAAGTGGCTTTTAGGTCCCATCCATCACCTGGAGTTTGTTCAGAGTGCTAATCAGAGCTGCCCTCTGAAGATACCAGCCTACACTGGGGCCGTAAATCTGAGGCCAGGCTTGCTTGTGATTATTAGCGATCCCCTGGCAATATTTTGTAAGAGATGAGGTGTTAATTCCAATGCCCTGGCGCAAGTCCAACCCAGGAAATTACTTTTTGCCTACCTAAATTACATTTAGACTTCCAATTGGAAATTAATTCTCAAGTTCTTTTCTGAAAAACATTACTGTTGCAGCTCTGCAAGGAGTCCCAGTGTGCCCAAGAATTTCTCCCTCCTCCAGCCTTGTCCTCCTCCACCTTCCCCAGCCCACTCCCCACCACGTGTGCACTTAGCCAGCGTCCTATGATTTGGATGTACCTAGAAATCTCTCTGTGCAGTCAACTGGGGCAATTACCCATGAGTCTAAGTGTTTCTGGGTATAAGTTAAGCCTCTTTCCGTCAACACTATTACCTGCCTGAGAACCATTAGAGCTAACTCAGTATATTTTTTATTCTTATTTAGCTCAGTCTCCATAAGGAGGCAGGATGCATAAGTCATGTCTGTTCTCCTGGATTATTCTATATTGTATTCCATCTCTCTCTTTCTCTCTCTCTGACACACACACACACACACACACACACACACACAGAGCCCAGAATTTATTTCTCTTTTCTGCATTGTCAGTTCTTTTCCCCCCAAAAGCACTTCTTGTCATCTAGCATATTTTATGTGTTAATCATTTATTTATTCTTCAACCCACCTTGGAATATAAGCACTATAAATGAGGGGATTTTTGTTAGACTTCTTTTGTTTCCTGTCCATATCCCAGTACTTAAAATACTGGCTAGCAAATAGTAGGTGCTCAATAAATACTTGTTAAATAAATGAACTGTTGAATAACTACCCCAAGCCCAGTTCTTTGGGTAACAGCTGAGAGATGCAATTGGCTGGACATTCGAAGTATTGTTTGTTCATTTATTCATTCATTATTCATCACTCATTTGATAAACATTTATTAGTGCCTACTATATCAAGAAAAGTGCAACACTAGGAAGCTGAACAGACATATTCTGATTCTCACAGAGATCGTAATCTAAATAAGGAAAAACACATGTAAGGAACTAACTAAAGACCTAACTATAAACCAGGGAGATAAAAGCCAATCTCCTGATATGTTAGGAGGGATGTAAAGGCTGTAGAATTATGACTCAGTACTGTTCCTGGATAGCTCCATTTGGTAAATTCCTCTTAGAATTTAATAGCCGGAAAAAAAATCTCTTTCCTAAAAAGAGTCAAGATTTTTTTTATCAGAGAAGAACAATCTCTGTCATGTTTCCCTTTTTGCTTTAGTGGCTAGTCAATGAAAATCTAAGTGTAATAATCAATTGCAGTCAAAACTGTATAATGAGTATCCAGTAGACCTGGTTTCAGATACCCTACTTTATATGATTTCTGAATTGCTTTTCCTATATGCATGTTAATTGTTGTGTTGTAAGTGCCCCCCCGACGTGTCTGCATTTGCTACCATTTAACCATTCTTAAGTTCTCTGTAGTAGCGGTAGGGCATAGATAATAAATAAAGCTTTATCAATACGGATGCTGGAGTTGAAATGGTTGACCCTGCTGACCCATGCTAAAATATTAAATACATAAAAATCTAAGGTGTTATGCCCATATCTGGGCTCCAGACCTTTGCCTAATAATCAAAGTTCAGGGTTTACTCCAGTCTCTTGCACACACATTTTTTAGGCTGTGATAAACCTTCATGCTACCTCTTTTCCTATAGCAGCTCTTGTTTATTTTAAACCACTTTATGCACATGCAAATAGTGCAAGTTGGAGAGAGAGGAAGAGTGTAAAGTAATTTACTTCACACAATACCCCAGGATTGGCTTTGTGTCCCAGCCTCTGAAAGGAGCCTTAGTGTTTCTCATCTACTGGTGTGGGCTTTTTTGTATTAGCTTCACCTCTGCCAATATTTCACTTTCTTAGTTTTAATTTTCTCTCTTTTTAAATTCTCTCTGAATTGGTTTAGCCGTGTTTTATGTGTTCTGCTAAGGTGCCTTAAATCCTTTCTGAAACAAGGTGGAAAATAAACAACCAATCAAGTAAATAAAGCTTTGTAAAATAATGGTATCTGAAACCATGTCTGACTTTTGAAATACATAGTAAGAACAGAGCTTCCAAGATAGTATCCTAGACCTATTTATTCAGGGATCAGTTCTGAAAACCTCTATTTCCAGGTATAAGAGCTATCTGATATATAGACATTATCTTAGTCTGTTTGGCCTGCTATAACAATAACATAGACTGGGTGGCTTGTAAAAACAGAAATTTATTTCTCACAGTCTGGAGGCTGAAAAAGATCAAGGTGCTAGCAGATTTGGTGTCTGGTCAGGGCCCACTTCCTGGTTCATAACTATTTTCTCTCTGTGTCCTCACATGGTAGAGGGGCTGAAGGAGCTCTCTAAAATCTCCTTTATAAGGACACTAATCCCATTCATGAGGGCTCTGCACTCATGAACTACTCATTTTCCAAAGGCTCCCTCTTCTGATACCAACACATACCAAGTTGGGTTTCAACTTAGGAATTACTTAGGAGACACAAATATTCAGTATGCAGCATTCCACCTCTTGTCCTCCAAATTCCTGTCTTTCTCACATGCAAAATATATTCATTACATCCTAACAGCCCCAAAGTCTTAACTTGTTCTAGTACGAACTCTGAAGTCTAAAATCCGGAGTCTCATCTAAATATCATCTAAATCAGATATGGATGAGATTCAAGGTATGATTCATCCTGAGGCAAATTGTTATCCAGCTGTGAAACTGTGAAACCCATATAAGTCATGCTCTTCCAAAATACAGTGGTGGGACAGGCATAGGATAGATGTTTCCATTTCAAAAGGGAGAAATAGGAAAGGAGAAAAGAGTAATTGCTCCCAAGTAAGCCCACACTTATACGGCAAACCCCATGAGATCTTAAAGCTCAAGAATAATTCTCTTTGACTCAGTGCTCTACCCTACAGGCCTTGGGGTAAAAGTCCCACCTTTTGGACCCACTGGGGTGGTAGTTCTGCCTCCACAGATTTGCTGGGCAGGAACTGGACCCCAAGGCTCCACATGGCCCTGCCCCCACAGCTTTGGATGGAGGCCATCTAGTCTCTTGAAAAAAAAAAAAAAAGACCATGGTTCCGCACGTTGAGCTCTTGGAGAAGAGCTCTTGGCTTCTATTGAGATGGCTGATTCATACTCATCTCTTCATCAGATGGTCAGTTGGCCACATTCTTAGTGTTCTCTTCCCACTATGCTTTTTCATTTTGTTTATAGTATGGATAGGCTGAGAATTTCCCAAATCTTTAAGTTCTGCTTCCTTTTTACCTAACAATTCCACAATTCCATCTTTAAGTCATTTCTCTCTTTTTTTTTAACTTGGGTATAAATGACACACAATGTTAGTTTCAGGTATATAACATAATGATTCAATAACTCTATACATGTCCTGTGCTCTCAGCACATGTCTAGCCGCCATCTTTCACCATGCAACACTGTGCATACCAGTGACTATCTTCCCTCTGCTATACCTTTTATTCCCACAACTTACTCAGTCCATCACTGGAAGCCTGTATCTCCCACTCCCTCTCACCCATTTTGCCCACCCCCCCACCCCTTTCCTCTCTGGCCACCATCAATTTGTTCTCTGTATTTATAGGTTTGATTCTGCTTTTCATCATTTCTCTCTTCTTGTATTTTATGGTAAATAGTCAGCTATTGCAAAGAAATAGCTTCAGCTAAATATCCAATTTCATTATCCGCGAATTCTGCCTTCTATAAAACACTAGAACATGAACGCAGTTCAGCCAAATTGTTTACTAGTTTAAAACCAGGATCACCTCATTTTCTAATAATGGGTTCCTCATTTCCATCTGAAGCCTCATCAAAACAGCCTTACCATTTATATTTCCACGGACATTCTGTCCAGGATGACTTAGGTATTCTCTAAGACGATTAAGACTTTCTCTGTGGCTTGTTACCTTCAAAAGTCTGTTCATAGAATGTGGGATTTTCTAGCATGCACCTCAAAACTCTTCCAGCCTCCACCCATTACACAGTTCCAAAACCACTTCCACATTTTTAGGTATTTATTACAGCAACACCCCACTTGTTGGTACCAATTTCTTAATCCATTCAGGTTGCTATAACAAAACACCATAGACAGGGTGGCTTACAAGAATAGAAATGTTGTGGAGGCTGACAGTTCCAAGATCAAAGTGCTGACAGAATTGGTGTCTGGTGAGGGCCCTGGTTCATCACTGTCTTCTCTCTGTGTCCTCACACAGCAGAAATGGTAAAGGAGCTCTCTAGGATTCCTTTTGTAAGGGCTCTAGTCCCATTCACAGGGCTCTGTCCTTATGACCTAATCGCCTTCCAAAGGC
Organism: Mirounga leonina; assembly: GCF_011800145.1. NCBI lineage: Eukaryota > Metazoa > Chordata > Mammalia > Carnivora > Phocidae > Mirounga > Mirounga leonina. Next base: position 1,038,480 of record NW_023270615.1, on the reverse strand, counting down.
TGCACCTCCTAATACCATTACATTAGAAGTTAGGTTTTGACATACGAATTTTGGAGGGATGCAAACATTCACTTGATAGCCAGCATGTATAGGCTGCCTGGGTGATTCAGATCCCAGGATGAATCATTCCTCAAATCTGTGGATGGTAGGAACATCCCTTTGTTTCACAATAAATTCATCTCCATTCTACTAGGACTCACCATGTGTATCATCCAGCCTGTAACTAACTGACAGGTGAAACAGTTACAATTGTGCATATTTCTATATATAAATTCAAGTTGTTTGGGCTTAATAGCATCATAACTGTCATCTGATTGCATTGGCTGTATTTCTAACAATGTTAAACAATAATTCTTGAGTTCAAGGAAATGTCCATGATATTTCCTCATTGAGAACTAGTATTTCCCCATTTAGAACTGAATTCTATTTCTTCATTTCTCTATCTCTATATGAATATAATTGTAGATAATCATGTTATAATAGTATTCATAAATTCCTATTTTTATTGAGTTTTTTAATAGGAATTATGGTTGAATTTTGGTGACCTTTTTATCAGCATCTAGAGAGCTAATCATATGAGTTTTTTTCTTTGAGCTCTAAATATGGTAAATACATCGCAGGATTTTCTGTATTTAAACCATCCCTGCATTTCTAGAAAAATACATATATTTAATGCGTTGTTGGCTTTTATTTAATATTTTATTTAAAAGGTTTTGTATACATTTATATGTAATATTCATCTACAGATTTGTGTGTGCATGTATGTGTGAGCTAACTTTATCAGTTCTAAAGCCAGCATCTAATTTAATGGGGAAACCCTAGAAATATTTTCCTCTAGTCAAGAAAAAGGCAATGATACTATCTTTACTACTGTATAAAAAAATCAGAGGTGTGAGAATTGGAAAAGAAGGAAAACTATCTCTGTTTTGCATGAGATGACAGTAGACCTGGAAAATTCGTAAGAATAAATGACAAAGTTAACACAAACAATAAACAAGTCATTAGGTAATATACTGTAAAATTAACAAAAAAATATACATTACTATGGATAAACTATAACCATTTGGAAGATATAATGGAATAAAAACCCTATTGCATAATAGTGACAAAATTCTTAGTAATGAAGTTAGCATGAAATAGGCAAAATCTGTAAGATCTAAACTTCAAAATATTTTGGAAAGACACAAACCTGGCCTTGGATAAATAGAAAGGCTTATCTTGTTCTTGGTGGACATCTCACTATTATAAATGGTACTTCTCCTCAGGTTGATATACAAATTTAATACAGTCCCAGTGAAACACAAGTAATGCTTGGTTTGGTTTGGTTTGATTTTGGAGTTAGACAACTTGATCATAAAGTTCACATGGAAAAGAAATTCTGAAAAATCACTTGGAAAAGCCCTCAGAAAGAAGAACAATGAGAGACTAGGTCTACCAGATATTAAAACATAGCATAAAGTTCCTGTAACAGTATGGTGTTGGCTCATGAATAGACAAACATAATAATGAACATAAAGGAAGATATAGAAACGGGCCCAATCTATTTATTCATAATGAAAGTGTCATCTGAAATTATTGAGAAAAGAGAAAAATAGATTCAAACCTCGGACTATCTACCAGAATGCACAGCTAATCATCGGAGATCTAAATGTAGGGAATGAAACCATGTGAGTACTACAAGAAAACGTTAGTGAACTCCTATATAACTGAGATGTGCAGAAACCATTTCTAGCTATCCCTAAAAAGAAAGAAAGAAAGAAAGAAAAACAGAGGCAGTAAAGGAAAAGATTGCTAAATTCAATTAAATGTAAAGTTTAATTGACATGCAAAGAACACTATAAACAAAATCAAAATACAGGACAAGTGGCAGGAAGATGGTTCCCACACCTTGGTGTCTTTGGCCTCTGGGACCTTGAATAGGGTGAGGACTATCTCTGGCAATGAAAAATGACTGGTCTCAACAGTTTTTAAACATTCTGAGTCTCACTCTTGAGGCCAGAGGTTACTTCTCTGGGGAAGTAAGGAGGAGGAATGCAGTGGTGAGGAAATGCCCCCCGGGGATTCTATAGAACTAGAGATCTTTTATTCCGAGGATCGTAACACTGGTGTTTGGTTTCTTATATTTCTATACATTGTACACCTGAGTTTTGCATTTTCTTCTTTGAGTGTATATAATTCACAGTAATTAACACCTTTAAGGAACTAACTTTACATTCTCTATTGCTTGCTGATGAATTACAGTTTCTATTTTTATTGTTTAGTGACTCAGATATTTCAACTAAGTTTCAAAAGATCCTGAGCAAAACGTCCTCTCACATAGTGTTGACTTTAAAAAGCAAGATGCAAAACTGTATGTACATAGAAGCCTAATTCTTAAAAATATTCATCTCTAAAAAAAATCCTGAAATACTTCATAATATTTCCTACTTTTCTACAATGAATGTGTGTCTCTTAAAACTGAAAAGAAATTATATATATGAAAATACTAATAAAACAATTGTGGCCTAAGAAATATAGAGCAAATTGGTCCTGAGAGATTAGACTTTGTTTTTTAAGGAGAAGGAATTTTCCCATCTTATCTTCACCCTCTGCTCCTCTTGAGAGATATCTCTAGTTCAGAAAGAGAGATCTCTCAGGAAGCGAAGAAGAAAAGTAAATATTTTAAAATACCTCGTGCTTTAAAAAGTTTTTCTCACATATATTGTTGTCTTTCATCATCACATGGGTTCTCTTGGCTCAGCAGAGCAGAAAATGTACTGATGAAGATTTGATAAAACTCACACCTTATTGGATGTTTATTGGGTTCAGTTCCAGTCACTTTCCTAGGCCTTTATATGATCTCATTATTCCTCTCAGCAATCCTATAAAGTAGGTGCCGGTTTCCCATTTTATGCATGAAGAAACTGAGGATTAAAGAGGTTAAGAATTGTGCCTTAGGTCACACAGCTGCTAAATAGCAGAGCCGGAGTTTGGATCTCAGTCTGACACCAAATGCCATGCTCCTTTTGCAATGCTTCTCCTTGAGCTATGACCAGAATGCAAACCTCCCTGGGATTGCCAAGCCTGCATTTTCTCTACATCCTGCAGACTCCCTGCAGTGCTAAGATAATGCTCTTAGAAACATCTTTAATGGTTGTTTTGACACCTCGTTAAACAGAATTTTGTTCAGACTAAACATTCTTGGCTAGGCAGTGGTTCATCTAAGTGCTTTGTTAATTTGAAGGTGCAGTAGAGGCGAAGCCCTTATTACAGGAGGTAGAAGGTAGGGCAGGGCAGTGGGAAGAGAACTTGGCACGGAGTCAGAAGCTCTTCAGGATCCTCACTTTTGCTAACTCTCTCGGTAACATCAGGGGGTGCATTTAACAGCTAAGCTTGAGGGACCCGCCTACCTACCTAGTTACGTCGCACCTCCCCCTCTCCTTCCTTCCTTTACAGGGTTGTGAGTGTAACTGGCACAGTGTACCGCCTTGGCTGCCTAGGGCTACATGGGAAAGAGTTGGGTTTCTCTCCATCATTGCCTTCATGCTTATTCTTTTGAATTTTCTCTTTATATGGCTTGATTATATCTGGAGCATGTTCCGTAAGGAACCAGTTACCCTTGGTACTAGAACAATCTCATCTTGATATTATTAATATTGAAATATGAAGGGGCGCCTGGGTGGCTCAGTCGTTAAGCTTCTGCCTTCGGCTCAGGTCATGATCTCAGGGTCCTGGGATGGAGTTCCGCATTGGGCTCCCTGCTCGGCGGGGAGCCTGCTTCTCCCTCTGTCTGCGGCTCCCCCTGCTTGTGCTTGCTCTCTATCAAATAAATAAAACCTTTAAAAAATATTGAAATATGAAGAGCGTCCAGTCCAGTCTTAAAATGCCCATCTTATATCCATTCTAAGGCTTTTCCCTTCCATGCCCTTTGGGTGTTCTGCCTCTTCCATTCTTTCTTCCCTTCCTTTCTTCCTTCCTTCCTTTCTTTCTTTCTTTCTTTCTTTCTTTCTTTCTTTCTTTCTTTCTT
>NW_023270615.1:1033384-1034464 GCF_011800145.1 Mirounga leonina | reverse complement strand
TTCCTTCCTTCCTTCCTTCCTTCCTTCCTTCCTTCCTTCCTTCCTTCTTTGTTTCTTCCCTTCCCCTTTCCCTCCGTCCCTTCATTCCTTCCTACCTCCCTCTCTCCCTCTCTCCATCCATCCCTCCCTCCCTTCTTCCCCCCTCCTTCCCTCTGGCCCTCCATCGTCCCTCCCCTCCCTTCCTTCCTTCCCATCCCTCTGAATTAGGGGTTAGATAAGGAGGATGTAAGCCAAGAGTCTTTCACTATGTGGTACCTTCCCTAGGGCAGCATCCCAGTGCTCCTTTCCCCTGGGGCAGCTGTGTAGGTTCTTCAGAACAGTTGCTCCCTTCACAGGTCCCTGTTGTGAGTAGGTTCTCCAGCTGACCTCCTCAATTACTGTCTTCAGCTCCAGGTGGCTGAGAAACCCCCCACACTCAGTTTTTACTCTTGGACCCCTCCTGAGCAGGGCATCAGTAAGATGGCTCCAGGTGGGCCACTCTCTAGGGGCTCCTTTGGCCCATGGGAAACTCCCTGTCTTGTCTTGTCAGAGGTGAGAGTAGAACCTACTAGTTACTTACCTTCTTTCTCTCATCACCCTAAAGTCTATCTTCTAGTCTCTTTCTATTTTTTTTTCTCTCTCGCTCGCTCTCATAGAGATTTTACTTCAGTTATAAGACAGTGAAAGAGTTCCATTTAACAATTTGTTACATCAGGATCAGCAGATAGTTTTTTTTCATGAACTAGGGTGAAAATGCAGGCAGTTGCACCAGAAAGCATTTGTGTTGCTTAGTACCTAAAAGTGATTTGCTCAATGAACATTTATGTATTAGACACTACCCAAGACATTGAATATACAATAATGAATAAGCCATATCCTTACTCTCAAGGACCCTGCATGGACTATTTCAAGAAACCAATAAAAACATTAAAATTAAGTTTATTGGTATGACTCTAGAGATCTACTTAGTTTAGGTAATAGAGAGGGACTATTTAATGATATTGCCAAGGAAAACTATTATTTTTATTTGACAAATTTGATGTTACATTTTATAAACTTAAAGTGTTCAGTGTGCTACTTTGATACATTTATATACTGTAT
>NW_023270615.1:1005388-1033374 GCF_011800145.1 Mirounga leonina | reverse complement strand
TATATATATATATATATATATATATATATATATATATATATATATAGTATGATTTCCAGTGAAGCAATATTTATCCCACTACATTATTATGGTACAGTATTTTCTATATTCATTAAACTGTGACATTAGAGCTCTATGGCTGATTTACCACTCATTACAAGTTCATATCCTTAAACAACATCAACCTTATCCCCCACCCTTCATCCCCTGGTTACCATTGTACTCTGATTTTTTACAAGTTTGATTTTTTAAGATTCCACATATAAATAATATCATACAGTACCTGTCTTTCTCTGTCTGATTTATCCCACTTAGCATAATGTGCTCAAGGCCCATGCATGTTGTCACAAATAGCAGAATAGCCTCCTTTCTCATGGCTGAATAATATTTCATCATGTATATATTTATCATATCTTTTTATCCATTCATCTGTTAATGGGCCTTTGAGTTGTTTCCATATCTTGGCTATTGTGAATAATGCTGCAATATGGGTGTGCATATATCTCATCAAAATCCTGTTTTTAATTCCTTTGGGTATATACACAGAAGTAGAATTGCTAGATCTTATGGCAGATCTATTTTTAATTTTTTGAGGAACCTCCATATTGTTTTCCATAGTGGATGAACTAATTTACATTCTTACCAACATTATATAAGTGTTCCCTTTTTACCACATCCTTGTCAGCACTTGTCTCTTGTCTTCTAGATGATAGCCATTCTAACAGGTTAACTGGTTTTTATTTGCATCTTCCTGATGACTAGTGATGTTGAGCATCTTTTCATGGTTGGACATTTTGATGTCCTCTTTGAAAAAATGTGTTTAGTTCTTCTGCCCATTTTTTATTGGATTATTTGTTTTTTGTTATTAAGTTGTGTTAGTTCTTTATATATTTTGGATATTAATCCCTCATCTAATATACGGTTTGCAAAAATTTTCTCCCATTCTGTAGACTGTCATTTCATTTTGTTAATTCTTTCTTCTGCTGTGCAGAAAGAAGCTTTTGAGTTTAACATCATAGTCCTATTTGTTGATTTTGCTTTTGTTGTTTGTGCTTTTGGCATCATGTCCAAAGAATCATTGCAAAAATCAACATCAATGAGCGTCTTCCCTATGCTTTTTTCTTGTAGTTTGTTGGTATCAGGTCTTATGTTTAAGTCTTTGATCCATTTCAAGTTAATTCTTGTGAGTGGGGTAAGACAGAGGTCCAATTTCATTGTTCTGTTCTGCATTTGTTTCTCCAGTTTTCCCAGCACCATTGGTTGAAGAGACTCTTTTTCCCCATTGGGCATTCTTGGCTCCCTTGTTGAGTATTAGTTTGAAATCAGTGTGATAGCTCTGAATTTGTTCTTTTTTCTCAGGATGGCTTTGGCTATTCGGCATCTTTTGTGGCTCCACACGAATTTTAGGATTGTTTCTTCTATTCTGTGAAGAATGCCTTTGGCATTTTGATGGAGATTGCATTGAATCTATAGATCACTCTGTGGTAGTATGGCCATTTTAACAATATGTATTCTTCTGATCTGTGAAACGGGCTATCTTTTCATTTGTTTGTATCTTTGTCAATTTCTTTCAGAAAAGTCTTGTAGTTTTCATCATACAGATCTTTCACTTCCTTGATTAAATTTAGCCTTAAGTATTTTGTTGTTTTTGATGCTATTATGATTGGGATACTTTTCTTTATTTCTTTTTCTGATGCTTCATCGTTAGTGTAAAGGAATGCCCCCGATTTCCGTAAGTTGATTTTGTAACCTGCCACTTTACTGAAATCATTGATTAATGCCCACAGTTTCTTGATTGACTCTTTGGGATTTCTGTATATAAGATCATATCATGAGCAAATAGTGACAATTTTACTAATAAGGAAGACTATTTTGAGAAATAATAGTGCTATTAATATTATTCCTACTTCAAACAATAATATAAAGTTAATAATAATAATACTAACATACAGTTATTTGTAACTGAATACTGGCCATAATGAAGAGTAACTGAACGTTTTACATGCTGTGTCTTTTGTGGTCATCACAATCATCTTGTATGAGGTAGAGACTCAATGGAAACTAGAAACTAAGGCTTAGTAAAGGGTGAATTAGTTTTTCAGTGTGACAGTTTTTCTACTATTCCTGCACTTGTAACCATTAGTCAGTACTGTCTCCCTTGGAACCATGGTTTGAAGGCATCTTGTGAGGTGCATGCTTTTTGCTGCAATGGTGTCAAATAGTACCTGAAACGATATGAAGTATAATAGAAGATTCAATAGGAGGTCTAATAGGTGATCTGGATGCAAGAAGAATGACTGGAGATGGGTCCCATCCCCCTTTCAACATGACCATCTAAAAGATGAGTTTTGGAAAGTAGACTTCATTTGAGTCTATTCTTTATGGGGAAGGAGGGTTTGACTTCCAGAAATTTGCCTTCCATTGTCTGCGTCCTGTTCATTCTAACCAGTTGACAGAGCAGCATATTTGGAAGCTGAGTTTCTGCTCTTGTTGAACTTTACAAAATGTGAGGTTGCCAGTTACTATAAGTTGAAAATAGCACCAGTATTTAGCCAAGAGTTTTCAGAATTGGAAAAAGACTCTTTAGGGTTTTTTTTTTTTTTTAAGAGCAAATGAAAAGAGGTAGAATTTTCAATAATGCCTAATAGTAAATAGAACTAAAGAAATGAGACTAATATTGTAAAACACACACACACAGAGTATGCTAAATTGTATCAATAGTCCCTGTTTTCTTAACTCACTAAAAATAATTTCCCAGAACCTCTGAAAGAGGAAATAGGTACTAAATCTGACTTCCTCGAAATCCTTTTCACTTGAAATTTTAGGAAGGTGCTTTATGCAATGCTGAATAAGTTGAGTCTTCTAAAAGGGTAGGTTCCGTAGCAGAAGGAACACTGTCAGAGTTGCAAATGGTGGATGTTTAAGAGTTATCACTGCCAAAAAATTTAATCTAACAATTTAAACTAGCACAGCCCCAAAGGCCAAACATGGAAGGAAATCAGGCTGTGAATCCTGTCTCCTGGAAGGAGTGCTTCTGTCGATCTGCAGAATGCTAAAGCTACAAAGGAACTCAGGATTCCACTACCTTAACCTTTTGCTTTATAGATGAAGAAACTGAGTTACAGAGAAGCTACTTGAATGGCCCAAAGACAACATATTTGTGAGAGAACCAGGAAAAGAACCAAGATCTCATAACTCCTAGTACATTATTAACCTGGAAGACAGCATTTCCCTTAATAGGTGTTGACGTCCATGAACGTAGTGCTGTAGACCTGCTGTGATATAAACATATTTCGTTCCAGTAAACTAGACAGCAGTGGAGAGGGGTAAAAAATTCTTTTCAGGACTATACATTACAAAGGGAAAATAAGACATCTTTCTCTTTTTCTTATTTCTTTGGTTCCTATATTTGGCATATTTACTAATAAATATTCCCCTACTGAGAATTGTCAGTATTTCACTGAAAGTTTTACTTTAAAAGTCTGTTGATCTTGCAATAATTTAATGATGTTTGAAAAGGAAATATCACTCAAGAATTACATTGTGCCACGTGTCAGTGGAGTGGCTCTGCCATACAGGGGCTCATACTCGCATAAAATATCGATCACTTGCAGCCTCTGGCTGACACGCCAGCTCCGTGTCATCAGCCTTCCCCTTCCATCTCTCTTATCCACCATCATAGAATACGGCTTTCATTTCCCTGGTTGCCTCAGTGTCCAGCAATGGCAGTCTCACCTCTAGTCCCCTGTCTGCATTATAGGCAGGTTGAAAAAGAAAACAATAAAGAATAAGAGATGAGACATCATTTCACAAGGAAATTTACCCTGAAATCACCTTCACATTTTTTCTTTTAACCCATTGTCCAGAACTTCATCTCATGAACAACCCTACACAAGGGAAGCTGAGAATTGTAGGTTAATGGCTGAGCATATTACTGGCTCTCCCCCTACCACCAATATTATAGTCGAGTTATTAAAAAGAAGAAGAAGAGGATAGATATTTTGTAGCATTTCCCATAAAGGAGAAGCAAATATGGCACTACTCTACGATTGAAGACACTTATGTAATAATGGCCCCAGACTCTCAGATTTGAGTTATTTTGCTTCATGTCCTTGGACTAATTGCTGAACCGCTGTAAATATTTTTTTTAATTTCACTTTTAAAATGTGGTAATTTGGGGTGCTTGGGTGGCTCAGTCAGTTAAGCATCTGCCTTTGGCTCAGGTCATGATCCCAGGGTCCTGGGGTCAAGCCTCACATCAGTTCCCTGCTCAGTGGGGAGCCTGCTTCTCCCTCTCCCTCTGCTGCTCCCCCTGCTTGTGCTCTCTCTCTGTCAAATACATAAAAAAAAAATAAAGTGTGACAATTTAAGATTAAGAATAATCTTTAGGGTAACTTCAATAGTTAAAAATTCAGATATCTGTTACAAAGATCTGTGTGGTCCAATAAAATAACCAGTAACCACACATGGTTATTAACCAGTGGCTAGTCTGAACTGAGATGTTATGTGGGTTATCCATACACACTTGATATTGAAGACTTGAAATGATGAAAGTATCAAAATCTGATTAATAATTTTTATATTGATCACATGCTGAAATGATACTACTTCTAATATGTTAGATGAACTAAAATGCATTATTAAAATTAATTTCACCTGTTGCTCTTTACCGCTCAAAAAAAAGTAGAGAACCACGAGGGTAGCACTTTTTCCTTTCCTTCTTCTTCCATCCCACCCTTGTGCCTAATAGTCCCCTGTCTTCCCCTCTCTACTCTCATTTCTTCATCTTCTGGCTCTCATAAGTCTACTCTCCCCTCCACTCACCCCAGAGGAGCTCTGCTCTCTCTCTGAGTCTCCTGCCACAATGTCTTTCATGAACATAAGCTTTACCAAGCCCGGAAAAGCATTTGTCCTCAAACATCTGATTTTCCAAATGCCCCCAAACCAAAAGCCTAACCAAGCTCTTGGCATGAAAAAAAGGAAAAATACAAAGAACATTCAGCCTTCCTGATTTTTTTTTTACAACAGTGAATATAAGTCTCATATATATATATAATAATTCAGGAATTTACCTGCCACACAGACTAAGATTTTCTCTTCCTTTTGGGAATCTAATAATCTCTACTTCTTTTCAATTTTAGAATAGATCTAACCCAACAAACTCAGTAGTTTCTACTTTTTTCTTTTAAGTTTTATTGGGATCTTTATTCTCTTTCTTTCTCTCTCAGTGTGTATGTGTGTGTGTGTGTGTGCATGCATGCACTGTGTGATAGTTTTGTTTTATTTTGCCTTTTCTGCTGAGAGTGAAATCTAGGGGTGTCTAAGAGGTGAAAATATGATTCAGACAAAGACAGGAAACTATCCCTTCTCGATTCAGAATAACTGAACATCTTGTCTCCATCAGTGGCCGTGCTCTCATTTGTGATTTCCCTGGATTTCCATCTGAGGTCTTCTTCCCTGAAAGAAAAAAAATATTCCAAATTAAGTCAAGATACAGTATGAACAACAGACCAAAACAACAATGACCACATGTTTTGTCCCTCAAAGAGAAAGGAAAATGGTGACAATGGGTGCATGGTCTATGATAAATGCATAGTGAAAAAGCACTTGAAATGGTGAAAAAAGCAAGTCAGAGATTCGTGTGTATACTATGATATCAATTCTAGGAAATAGGCTAATAAAGAAGACAAGATAACATGCAGAATGTATATAGCAATTATGATGAGGTATTGGAATTATAGTAGAAACTACCCCTGGTTCTGAAGTATTTTGTAATGTTATAATAAGAAAGAGGGCAATACAATAGTGGGGGGGGGGCAGGGTGGATTAAGAACTTCAGAGCCAGCTGAACTGGGTTCACAACTCAGCCTTGTCACTTGTTGTTGTAACTGTGGCTTTCTGCATCAGAACTGGTTTAGCTTCTCTGAGCTTCATTTTATCTTCTGCAAACTGGGAATAATAGTGAAAACATTGCGTGGTTCTTGTGGGGATGAGAAATTGAGATAACATATCATCTGTGTCTAGTACATATTAAGTGTCTAATAAATACAAACTTCTTGGCAATTATTTTAAAAGCTTTCTCCCATGAACACATCAGAAAAGAAAATAAACAAAATGTTTGATGCGTGTATCTCATGTGTGATGTGTTGAAGACAGAAAAGATTTCTACCAGAACTCCATTCGAAAACAAGGGAAAGATTGTCATTATTAGTTAAGAATTCTCTCAGAATCTGAAACACGTTCATTTCTCTATCAAATCTGCAAAAATGTACTGAGCACAGCTACATAACAAGCATGTACTTGATGGCATATGGCATGCTAAGATAGATAAAGCACAGCCCCTGGCTTCCAATAGTTCCCTGTCTAGTGGAGCATGCACATTTGTTCACAAATAACCACAGGACAAAGAAGAAAATGATTACAGAAGAGAACTAACATTTATTGAATTCTTACTTGATGCCAAGCATTATTTAAAGCAATTTGCATAGAAGTAGATATTGTTATCCTCAGTTTACCCAGGCCTGAGAAAGGCTAAATAAATTCTCTGAAGTCATATAGGTACCATGTCGTGGTGCGGGGAGATAGACTCAAAGAAACTGAGGTTGTGGACTGACCTCTGATATGAGGAGATAGAGGACAGAGAAATTAATTCAAACTTTGGAGAGGTCAAGTAAGGAAGAGAGAACTGAGGAGCAAAAAGCCCTTTGTTGAGTTTTTAAAGAATGGGGAGTATTTTGATAATAATGATGGGGAAAGTGCATGGCTTATGGAAGGAACAGCATGAGGAGGGGCAGAAAAGCATGAGTATATAGAGTGCAGCTAATATTAATAGCCAGAACCTGGCATAGCTTGATTTCCAGCTTCACAGAGGAGGGTCAAGAGGTGAAACTTGCACCATAAATTCTAAGCTCTCATGTCCATCGGTTCACACGTTTTATTTCTGAAGGAATAATCAAAATTAATGGGACCACTCTTGGAAACATTCTAAATCTTTCTTTCACAACCAAAATAAAATTTAGAAATCTAATCTGTGGAAGGATAAGTTAGGAAATCAAGGAAATATTTTCATAGTTGGAAAAAAAGTAAAAGTGTATATTTAACAAAATCTCATACAAGGGCATTTACTTTGAACTCTTTAAAACAGAAACCCACATGCTAGAAAGATATATTTATTTCTTGGTGGGTTTGGAGGGTTGAATAGTGTCTCCCCCAAATTCATGCCCACCAGGAACCTCAAAATGTGACCTTGTTTGGAAATAGGGCCTTTGTAGCTGTAATGGTTGAAATGAAGTCAAAATGGATTAGGGTGGGTCCTAAATCTAGTGACTGGTATCCTTAGAAGAAGGGCATATGGAGAACAGAATTACATGCAGAGGGAAGATCACCATGTAAAGACAGTGGCAGAAATTGGAATGATGCATCTACAAGCCAAGAAACACCATGGTTTTCCAGCAATTGCCAGAAGCTAAGAAGAAGCAAGGAAGGATTCTTCCTTGGAATCTTCAGAGACAATATGGCCCTGTTGAAACTTTGATTTCAGACTCCTGGTCTCTAGAACAATGAGAGAATACATTTTTGTTGTTGTTTTAAGTGATTCAGTTTGTGGTACTTATTACGGCAGCTCTAGCAAGCCAATATAGTGGACTACTAAAAATCTCAAGTAATCCAGGGCGCCTGGGTGGCTCAGTTGGTTAAGCGACTGCCTTCGGCTCAGGTCATGATCCTGGAGTCCCGGGATCGAGTCCCGCATCGGGCTCCCTGCTCGGCAGGGAGTCTGCTTCTCCCTCTGACCCTCCTCCCTCTCATGCTCTCTGTATCTCATTCTCTCTGTCTCAAATAAATAAATAAAATCTTTAAAAAAAAAAATCTCAAGTAATCCATAACAAAATAAATTTGGTCATAAATATGGCAATGTTAGCCGAGATTCATAGGAGTTAGAAACCTTAGGAGAGTCACGGACTTTATGAAGACAGGTGCTGCAAAGCTCCAAACAGCTGTCTATTGGAAGCAGCACAAAAATTTGGATTCGGTAAATAGTTTTCTCATTTCTTTGTATACTAGACCTTTCCCATGTGTTCTCTAATAGCTGGCTCTAAGATCATCCCAAAGTTAGGCAAAAATGTGGTGACTTCGCTCTCAATTCCCCCCCTTCCCTCCGTTCATCCATGCAACCATCCATCCGTTCATCCATCTACATAATACGGAGGGAAAGTGGAATATGTCAGTGACACTGAATCTGTAGGCATCCATGGACTAAGAATCAATACGGTCAGTGGCTAGGAAAAAAAAGAAAATCACTTTAAAGACAGCCTTCAGCCAATCAGAAATTAGTCTCCCATAGGGTCCCATGCAGAGAAAGTTCATGTAGCTCTAAGTGCTGAAATTATAGTCGTGTCTGAGGGGAAAGGGGCCACAGCAAGGGAAAAACAACAACCCGGGCATTCTGTAGTGAGAGCTATGCCAAGCACAAGAGCTTCTTCAAAGTCCTGTGAAACTCTGAAACTCTCTTGGGCTGGAATTCTACTTCTCACCAACTTTCTTCCACTTCATGTGCCAGTCCCTCTTCTCTCCCAGCTATGAATTCACAGTCAGGCAACGTCAGTATATGCGCTGTGTTGCAGTGAAAATGCAAACACATTTTCTATAATGAACATATGGGAGACTCCAGTTGAAAAGAGTTCCGATTCTATCCCAAGCATGTTATTGGCCATGACTGCAGAGAAGCAGGCAGCAGACGGAATCAGGAAGCGTGGAGGCAAGAAAGGAAGGATGTGTACTTGACTGTTGTTTCAAGATCTCGAGTCCTGCCATGCCATGCTGCAGCCTCTTTCAAAAAGCAAACTGGTTTCAGTGGTTGCTTTCCTGATTTTTACTACTTATCTTTCATTCCAGAGTCCAGGGCCAGGGAGGGGGGAATCTTCATGCCAATTGTTTGTGCCTTAAAATTTCAATAAAAAATATCAGTATTTAAATTTTTTTAATTATAAAAAAGGTTAAGCGTTCAAAAATTGAAATCAATACATAAGTAACTCCTGCATAGCTAAACCTAGGCTGAACAATTGTTTCTATTTCCTATTTTGTTCTCCATACATATGGATTCTCTAGGTATGTAAATACATACCTGTGCAAAGATACACCCACAAACCCATATACATGTATATCTAGGTATAAAACCATCTCAATATAGTACACTCCATCTTTAAAAGCAAGGACATTTCTTACATATAACCTCTGTACAACACATAGGTATTTTTGAAAAGCTTCATTTTGCCTTGCTCTCGGTTTCCCTAGGATGATAGAGATTCAAAATGACAATAAATTAAAATTATTCCTCTTCCCCAAATCAAATTACTTGTTTAAATGTCAACTCAAGAGTGTTTTCCTTCAAGAGTCATCTTTTCATTCTGATGTGAAGTAAGACCTGTATCTGTACAGATCTGTCAGTGCTGAGCACAACCACGGGCTATGCTGGGAGTCAAAGAAATAGCATCACTGTTGACTTCACTGAGATAAGTAAAGGTCATCGAAGAAGCTGTCAGGCTGGTCTGTCAGAAAACTGCAACCATCTACTTAGTCAAGGATATTACTGCCCAAATAAAATTGCACCTGCCGATGTGTAATAATTTCTCCTCCAGCAAGAAGGGTTTCTGTTGTCTAATGGGATGCTTGGCATAGATGTCGAAGAGCTTATAACCATTGGTCTCTCTTCGATTTGTAGGGAATTTCTTTATTTGCGTTGCACAAGCTCTGTTTTCATTGTAGTACACAGTGGAGAATGAGAATGTGAGCAGGAGTGAGAGAGGTTACAGTAAGTGTAAGACACAGTGTAAGACGGAACCAAAATCGGGATGCATTGCTCTATATTTTACAGGACTGGAAAACTAGCTGGTGGCCTCTCTGAAGTAGAAATGGTCATCTTTAAATTTGTTTTCTTACTGAATGTCTCAAAGGACATTACTGTCTGCCTCTTCTGTCCTGTTGACTATTTCTTTGTAGTAACTTTGCTTAAATACCAGTTTCACTGGATTCTTGAATTACTAGTGATATTTTCAAGGGCAACAAAGGAAGACTTCCTTTAGGAATCCCCTTTTTCCCCCCCCTTTAGATGTGGGATTTTAAACTTTGTTAGCAGTGACACAACACCAGTGGGACAGTGGTCCTGTGCAGGGAGCTGCATTCTGGAGCCTTCTTTCCTTCATGAACTTTCCACTCTCTGCCATGCTCCCTTTAGATCTATGTGCAAATCTCAGTGCACGAAATATCAGGAAAGAGCGGTTTCCGTGGGCCTGTAAACAGGAAAATTTGAGTAACCAACATAGAAAACTGTATAGACTAAACCTTTTCTAACTTTCCCCATCTTGTCTTTCTGCATTTCTATTTAATCTTTGGACTCTTATATCATATTTCAGATATTTTCCTTACAACTATATGGAAAAGGGGGTCTATTTTATGGATAGGATCTTCTCAGAAGGGTTACGTTATATTTATATGATAGCTATCTCTGCATCCATAATGATTTTTACCTTAAATGATAAAACTAACTTTCCAAACTCTTTTCTATCTGCAAAAATGGTCTGAACTGGCATCATTACAGGGCTTATCATGAAACATCTTACCTACTTATGCAATTTCAAAGTCTGGGAAGCTACAGTGAATAGAGGAGACTTCAGCATTCAAGACTGAGCATTCACAATTTTGATTATCCTTACAGAATACTCAAGGTCCGTGATAGAGAGCGACTGATAATTTTACTGTGACAAGAAATTAAATTGGCATAGACTGAGATGCTAGTTTGTATGAAAGTCACTTTACTAGTGAAAATTACCAGCTAACTATCGCCCAGCATCTGCATCTCAACATGATTTTATGTTTGCCACTCAATCTCGTATATGTGCTAACACAAATGTATTATTTGAGAAAAAGTGCAAGTCAGGTGAAAAAATAAATCTTCAATAAAAGTTGAAAATATCGTTACATTGTCATGTAAGGATATATGGTAAAAGCCAGGAGCCAAGGGTCTTCTGTAATTGGTTATGGTGGTAGCATGATCCCATTAATGATGTATGCATATTGATATCCTCGTAGTTGGAACTGTGAGAATAGACCTCCATCTGCTTTCCAAAATCTGATGTCACAGAGCAAGAACTTTAATACTAGGTTACTCTTCTGGGGAAAAATCTGTTTTATCAGTTATAGCTGCCAGGATTGCTATACTATGCCACCTTACCCTTTCCAAGCTACTGGAGGTCTGGAGTGGGGGGTGAGGTGGTAGCCAGACCATCTCATAAGTTTTGTTCTAAAGTAAGGATAGCAGTGGAGTAAGAAATCTAAGGAGGGAGTGAAGAGAAAAACCATACAGTATCAGAGAGTAAATAGAATGCTCAGAATTGCACCCATCAGTCAGTTAAGTGTCTGACTCTTGATTTTTGGCTCAGATCATGATCTCAGAGTTGTGAGATCAAGTCCTCCATACTGGGTTTGGAGGCTGTTTGAGATTCTCTCCCTCTCCCTCTGCCCCTTTCCCTCCACCCCGCTCTTGCACGCATTCTCTCTCTAAAAAAATAAAATTAAAAAAAAATTGCACCCATCAGAAATAAGCTTATTTAAAAAAAAAATGGAAGGAAGCATTGAAGACAAAATTTTTTAGAACTGAAAAGACAAAGAAGAAAGGAATGTAGCACACAAGAGAAAGAAAATCTACTCTAGCAGAATATTTATCCCAGGAAACAAAAGAAGATGGTGGACAACAAATGCATTTCTCATGGAAATCAGAGAGAACATAGACTCTGCAAGGGACCAATGTAGAAATGGAAGAGAGCAAGAATGAGCTTGTCTGACAATAAAAGAAAGCTGGCAGAGCTAAGAAAAGGACCACGTGAATGTCTTAGTCCATTTGGGTTGTTGTAACAGAATACCATACACACGGTGGCCTCTAAACTACAGAAATCTATTTCTCACAGATCTCCAGGATTCTTGGCTGGGAGGTCCAAGATCAAGGCACCAGATTTGGTGTCTGGTGAGCTCCTGCTTCCTGAGTCATAGACAGATGGCTGGGTTTCCATTGTGTCTTTACAGGGTGGAAGAGATGAGAGGGCTCTCTGGGGCCTTTGTTATAAGGGCACTAAATTGGTTCATGAAGGCTCCACCCTCATGACTTAAGCACCTTCCAACATCATCACATTGTGGGGTAGGACCTCAACATGTGAATTTCAGGAGGACCCAAACATTCAGTCCATAGCAGTGACAATGGAAGATCTTCCATTCATAAGAACTACAAGAAAAATACCTAGAAATAAACCAAATGCTTAATATGGAGACACATTTTGAAGAAAAGATAACATTCTATTGAGGCACATAGAGGAAAAACTGGTTAATGTGTAAATATATATTGTCCATGAATAAGAAGACTCAATAAAATGAAGATCCTTATACCTTGTAAATATCCTCCAACATCAACTACAACCAGCAAAGACTTATAATATTATTGTTTTAAGATGACAGTATTTCCAAATTCACCTGGAAGCATAAATGAGCAATAGCTGGAAACTCTTTGAAAGGAAAACTAATGAGTTAAGGCTAGTTCTACCATATATTAAAATATATTATAGAACCACATTATTTAAAGCAGCATGATTACAGATCCAAATACACACACACACACACACACACGTGTGTGTGTATTTAAGTCTAGAATAAAAAGAATAGTTTAAGTTTAGAATAAAAAGAGGTTAGCACTTCCCTCTGATTTCAATAGCCAGTCAAAGATGGAATTGTATCTCCAGAATGTTTTTGGTCCTCTTTATATCTCTTTGCAAGAGATGATCCCTTCAGTATAAATTCATGCTCATCAATCTCTCTATTCGCAGAAATCCAGAAATACTGTGCTAACCCACTTTGTCGTCAATATTCTGTGTATCTCAAATTTGCATTGGCTTCTGGTTGCCACTATAACAAATTACCACAAAGTTGGTAGCTTAAAACAATACAAATTAATTTTCTTAGAGTTCTGGAGGCCACAGTCTAAACTGAGTCTGTATGGAGCTAAAATCAAGGTGTCGGCAGAGCTGATTCCTTCTGGAGACCCCAAGGAAGAGTCCATTCCTTGCCTCTCCTAGCTTCTGGAAGCTGTCCTCAGTCTTTGGCTCTTGGCTTCACATCGTATGGTCTTTTGTACCCTGGTTCTATCATCACATCAGCCTCTCTCTGTGTCTCTGACCCTCTTGCCTGCCTCTTCTAAGGACCCTTGTGATTATATTGGGCCCACCTGGATAATACAGGATAACCTCCCCCCTTCCAAGCTCCCTAATTTAATCACATCTGTAAAATCCCTTTTACCATGTAGGACCATATATTCACAGATTCCATGGATTAGGACATGGAAATCTTTGGGGGGGAAACATTATTCAGCCTGCTACACTCTCCTTTGTTATCCTAGTTACCTAGTTAAAAAAAAAAAAAAGTTGAAGAAATAAATGCAAGTTAAATCCACATATGCATGTGCATTTGTGACAATGGCCCAGTGATGAAAAATTTCCCATATCCTGAATCGTATGTGGTTTGTTAGCTTCTTCAGTTCAGCTCTCTTTTCTGAGAAATTGATAAGCTGGTAAAAACCTAACTTGCTCATTAACAAATGAGAAAAAGTATGAAGTATTTTTCTTTTAGTTTGCATTCATTTGGTCATTTCATCCTTATATATTGAATACCTAATAATTAAAATTAATATTACTAGAATAATAGTAGCTGTCATTTATTAAGTGCTTTCTGTGGGTCAGTCATTGTACTAAATTTATGCATGAATTAGCTCATTTATTCTTAATTATCCTATAATCAGGTATTATTATTTTCCACAATTTACAGATAAAGAAACTAAGACTAAAAGAGCTGGCAAGAGTTGCCCAAAGTCACATGGCCAGCAGGTGTGAAAAACAGTATTTGAACTCTGATTCAGAAGACACTAACTGGCAGTCATTAGCTTGGTTCCCAGTACTGAGCAGGGCACTCGGCAGCAGGGACCCATGGAGTGGCCTGTTGCCCCCTGCTTCATTCACAGGAGATCCAGACTCATAGGCAAGAACAAAAAGATTAAATGTATGGTGATGGGGGGAGATTAGGATGTCACAGGAACCCATGGGCGAGCGTCTAACTCAGACAAAGATGGGGATTCGCTTTTCGAGGGGGAAGCTGAGGACTAAAGAGCTGCTCTCAGGGCAAGTTGAAGAGTAGTAGGGTAAAGACTCCAGACTGCTTCAACAAAATGCCTGGAGGCAAGAGAACATGGAGCCCTTACAGGATTAAAAGAAATTCATTATGGCTGGATGATAAATGTCAGGGAGAAGATAGCAAATGGCTGGGGAGACCAACCTGGGCCAAATTATGCAAGACCTAATAAATCATGGTAAGGAGTTTGAACTTCATCACAACTTCATCAAATGGTCTGTCCCTTTAGCAGGTGTAAGCGAAGGGATGACTTGATCAAATTTGCATCGTAGGATGTTATGAAGCATGGTTTGGATGTGTCAATAGTGGGAATGTGGAGGTCAGCCAATAGGCTATTATAGGACTTTCACTATTACAGAGATATTAGAGTTAATATTTTAATATTAAAATATACATGGAAATACTGTGAAGAATGCAAAATGCACATGCTACCCAACTTCAAGGCAATTTCACATTTGCAACACAACCCTTAAGTCTCTTCCTCTGGCCTCCTTCTCAGACCTCCCCTTTTCCCTCCTCACCCCCACTCCACCCCAAGTATATTCTGCTCTGTTAAAAGGACATCGATAAAGCTGTCAAAGCACAAGTATTGTGCATGGATGGCTCAAGTACCCCCATAAAAGCACAGCATGAGACAGAAGCTTGCATGAAGGCAGGTGGCTTGGGAATGATCTCAAGAAGTGGGAGTGGGAGGCAGGAGAGTGGAGTAGGTGCGGAAGGCAAATACAAGCATGCATCTTCAATTTGGTGAAAGCTTCTGAGGTGCCTAATGAAATGCATCTCAGAACTGTCCTCTAAGGAGATGAACTAGGAAGCGCATTTACCTTCCACCGCCCGTGGCTCAGGTTCTGTGGGCATCTAAGCCCAGACGCTCTAGGGCAGGCAGCTGGCCCAAGGGGAGGCACCAGTATGCTGTGCTTGTGTGCATGGCAGTCGTTGGCCTGGCCAGACTGACGTGTGGAGTTGCGATTTGTGGCAGCACAGGCTGTGGTCTGAAGTCACTTCTGGGTTGGATTTGACACGTGCGGGCTGCCTTTTTCACCGTTGGTATTGCAAGGTCAAATTGTCTTTTTTTTTTTTTTTTTTAAATTGCCTATCACTTCAGCCCTAGAAGACTTCTTGCTTAAACATACTTCAGTTGATGACTCTCAAGCCTCTAAGTGTCTGTCATGTGCAGGGTCACCTCTTTGAGACTATGGTCCCAACTACGTTTTTCGGGTTCTTCTCTATTTTTATTGCTACGGTTCACCCAATGTGCTGCTTGGGAGATACTCTAGCTATTGCACATTGGACAGGAGCAAGGGTTGGAAGGCGACTAACTATATATAGATCACAAGAAATCCCAGCCACCAGTAGGTAATTCTGTTCTTAGAGTTATTCCAGATTGGATGACTCCAAAATAACCAATGAAATCCCAGTCTTCGGAAAATATCCACTCCAAAAGGAAAAGGGGCCTCACTCAGCTTCATGTTTTCCCCTGACTGATGCTGGGCTACTTCTGCCCATCTCTGAGACAGGAACCCTGAAACCAGGGGCAAGTGTGCTGATGATAAAGAAAGGGACATCGTCCTGAATTAACCCCACCAACAGGTTCGGTACAAATTGATTCTTGCAAAGAGTGAATTTGTATTCTGTTTACAGAGATGGTTACAGATCACATCCCACCATTGTGTTACATATCTGTTCCTGACCACATTTAAATTACAGAATTAAAAGAGATCTATTATTTTTTAAAGATTTATCCATTTATTTTAGAGAGAAAGAGAGAGTGTGTGTGAGCGGGGGGAGAGGCAGAGAGAGAGAGAGAGAGACAAGCAGACTCCCCACTGAGCGTGGAGCCCAACACAGGGCTAAATGTGGGGCTCGATCCCAGGACCCCAAGATTACAACCTGAGCCAAAACCAAGAGCCAGACACTTAACCGACTGAGCCACCCAGGTGCCCCAGAATTAAAAGAGATTTATAGATAACTTTTGTTTACTGTCTTCCTCCTCCCCCACCATGCCCCATATTTGGCCAGGAGGAAATTAAGATCCAGAAAGGTGAAGCGACTGCTCTTAAGTTACCCAGCTATTTTGGGACAGAAACAAAATGAGAGTCATTCTGTGTGGTATAGTTCTTTTTCCAGAGCAATTCAATAGAATGTGGGTTACTGATAATGCTAAAGTGGGAGGTTTGATTTTTTTGTGTATAGGCCATAGATTCTTCCCTCCTTCCACCGACCTCCCTAAAACACATAAACTAGCCTGAAAGTGCCTTGAGTGTTAGAAATGTATCTTTTAGCCAGGGCCTGGTGCAATGTAGGATCACAAAAATCATTTGTTGTAAAATGAATTTCTATGGCTCTGGTATTAGTCATCCCAAAGGAGGATAATAACCTTTTCCCCAAAATACATTTTTCTCTGCTATCCTGGTTACTTTTTGTCTGTCTTTGTTTATAGTCAATCAATATCACTATTAAGGCGCCTCCAGCCTGGTTGTATTCTGGTCTGGAGCCTTGTCTGTTGGACACTCTGACTTACCGCCGAGATACCAAACACCCTTTCAAAATCTATTACTGGGTCAAACCTCAACTCCACTGCTTTAAACATCATTTCTTCAAGGTTTACTTTGAAGTTTTCTTTCTCTCTATGTCAGCAGGATAGCTGTGAATTTCTTATTTTCAGCAGGCCCTTCTTGGAGTAACGGTGACCCAGTAAGAGGGATTTTCATGTTCACTTTTAAAATCTTCCTGTCAGAGGTTTAAGCTTTCCCCCATTAATCTAGCTGGAAAAGAGACTCTTTTTTTTTGCTCAGTTTCTGTAATTGTCATGGCCTTGACTAATTAATATCAATTTTAAAGTCTAGCTCCAGCCTCACAGGGAGCGGTAAAGCTAACAGGAGAATTTCATTGCAAGATAAAAATTGCATTGCTTTTTAGATGTTGTTGTTAAAGATAACCTGCCTTGTTAGGTGCTGAAGAAGCTATGTTATCAAGGAATATGTTTGATAGCGTAATTTTAAAATAAAATCCTAGCTTTGTAAAACTTTGAATTTAGAGTTTGTATGTATCTTGTGTGTTGAATTGTTTGTTTCCCCTTTATTTCTATGAAGTAAACAAAGCAGGAATATATCTCTTTGAAAGCACCCCCCTCCCCAAAAGAAGAACAAGGACAATGAAAAGGGAAATGAAGGAAGGGTTCCAGAAGATAGACTTTAAGTCTTAGCTTAAGAGACCCTTTTCTCTGCAAAGGGTCTTTTTTTTTTTTTTTATGTCATGTTAATCACCATACATCATTAGTTTTTGATGTAGTGTTCCATGATTCATTGTTTGCGTATAACACCCAGTGCTCCATGCAGTACGTGCCCCCTTTAATACCCATCACCAGGCTAACCCATCTCCCCACCCCTCTCCCCTCTAGAACCCTCAGTTTGTTTTTCAGAGTCCATCATCTCATGGTTCGTCTCTCCCTCCGATTTCCCCCCCTTCATTCTTCCCCTCCTGCTTTCTTCTTCTTCTTCTTCTTTTTTTTTTTTTAACATATAATGCATTATTTGTTTCAGAGGTACAGATCTGTGATTCAACAATCTTCTCTGCAAAGGGTCTTATTTTCATGCAGTTTGTTGTAATAACTGGCATATCGATGGAGATGCTCCAAGCATAACTGGGGAAGCACTTTGGAGGTAGTGCAGGTAATAAAATGTGCTTCTAGAGGTCTTTTATAAAATAGGCCTCTCTAAGGGTAAACTGTGATCTAAGCTGTGAAATCAGTTCCTTACAAAATCCACAGGTTTCTGGCCAGAATGCTTCCAGAGGTGATTCTCCAAGCTGGGGAGAGCCATTCATTCGTTCTGGAATAGAAATAGGATTCATAACATTGAAATAGCATTTTTGAGATTTTTTGGGTGTGACTACACACCTTGGTAAAATCTTAATGTCTGGTAGATAAGGCAGGGTGGTTATTGCTTGTGAAAGAAAGGGTATTTCTAAGTTCTTATCTATAAGTTGGAGAGAGTTTTATGCAACTTTTTGTTTCTACAGTGGGCTTTTTCTCTTTATCCTATGCCCTCTTCTTCTTCTTCCACTACCCTGGGCAGGGGCGGTCTCCCTGCTGCATGGCAAGGGAGTGGAGAGGAAGATGTCATGGGTGGTCACAAGTGTACCTAACTCAAGACAACGTACACAGTCCCCAGTAGAGTGAGTGCTCCCGTTTCTCAGGACATGACTTCTTCCAGCCGTCGGTTGTGCCAATGTAGAGGACAGATGATACCACAGTGAAATACAGCCACACAGTTCATACAACACGTAGGTGCCAGGTCCAACACTTGGCAGTTCTGCCGTCTCTGATGAACCCTTATAAACATGACTTAACTTATTTCCCTCATGACCTTTCCTATGTGACGCACACCCCTCCAAAATTCCTGCTCATATCTTTCCCCCTAAAATACTTGCCCCACTAATTACTGTTTATTTCATTTATGTGTCTTTCTTTCTCATTCATGTGCAAGTAGTCTTGTAGCCAGGGGTAATAAGTGGTTTTTGTATGTGTCCGACCTTTACTAAAACCTCAACCCCACTTGGCAAAAGTACCACTGAGTTCATGGTTCACCTCACTCCTGCCATCAGTGAAGTAAAATATTCCACATGCCGGCTGTCCTTACTTCCTGCATTGTCTCCATTTTATGAAATCCAGCTTTCTAGTACATGCTTCTTAATTATTTTACTTATTTACTTTATTTCTATTGTCCAAATTTGATGCTCTTAAGAATTTACATAGTATATACTCATCCGAATTTCTCTAATAATCAATATTTCCCATTCCATAGTTCCATATATCAGAAAATTAATGTGAGTTCAAATCTGAAATTATAATAGTCTTGTTCCCCTTGTAAGTTCATTTTAGACCTTATGTCAATTGATGTTCTTCTAAAAATATTATAGTAACTTACATTTATATATATATATAATATACATGATATATATATATATTTAATTAGCGGAGTCATGGTTCAAACCTAAAACTGTCTGATTCAATGGCCACGCCCTAATGGTAAAAGAAATAAGAAGTGCCATATACTATCCTTTTTTTTTCTTTAAAGATTTTATTTTTAAGTAATCTCTATACCCAGAGTGGGGTTTGAGCCTACAACCCCAAGATCAAGAGTCGCATGCTCTTCCTCCTGAGCCATCTAGGTGCCCCCTTTAATTTTAAATTTTTTTTCAGATTTTATTTTTAAGTAATCTCTATACCGAGTATGGGGCTCGAACCCACAGCCCTGAGATCAAGAGTCACATGCTGTACTGACTGAGCCAGCTAGGTGCCCCCCATCCTTAATAATATACACACACCAAGAATATTAGATGAAAAAGTGAGCATTGATAAGAATCACAACATTTTAGGAGAAACAGTAGACTGAATGGAAGACACAAGCAGAAGAACTAAAACTTTAGGAAAATAGAATTCATAATCTAATCCAAGGGAAAGTTTAGAAGAACTACAAAATGTATCCACAGAGGAATCTGAGCTAAAGAATATATATAAAAATACATAAAAGTGTAAAGTTATTGAATTTAATAATATTAAATATTAATTTAAAATAAAGAATATTAAAATTATTAATCATTAAATTATGTTCCTACATTATTAAATTATATATGTGTAAATATATGCACACATGTAAATGAATATATTAATATACATATATAAATATATAACATTAATATACACACATATATAAATATATACAATATATATTAATACACACATGCATATATATATATATATAAATATACATATATATAAAAATCAGCCTTAAAAAAGAAGGAAATCCTACCATTTGCAACAACATGGATTGGCCTGGAAGACATTATGCTAAGTGAAATGTCAGTCAGAAAAGGACAAATACTGCATGATTCCACTTATATGAGTTATCTGAAAATAGTCACACTTATAGAAGCAGACAATAAGATGTGGTTGCCAGGAGCTGGTAGAGAACTTGGGAGTTTTTCTTCAATGGGTATAAAGTGACAGGTATATAAGATGAATAAGTTCTGGAGATCTGTACAGTGCCTATGGTTAACAGGATGGTGGTGTACACTTAAAAATATGTTAAGAGGCCGAATCTCATGCTAAACGTTCTTACCACACACACACACACACACACACACACACACACAGCAAAGGGTTACAAGAAAACTGGAAAGTGTTGGATATGTTTATTACCACTGCTGTGGTGAGGATATCCACGGGTGCAATGCATATATCCAAACTCATCAAATGGTAATGTTAAGTATGTACAGGGTTACTTTATTTATTCTTTATTTTTATTTTTTATATATCAGTAATACCTCAATAGAGCTGTAAAAATAAAAAGTGCAGAAACATCAACTTTTATAGGATAAACTCCGTATTTGTTATGCTAGCATCTTGGTCACACACAATTAGTAAAAACTCATTCCTTTAATATCAGCAGACCTTACAAAGTTTTCAGCTGTTTGCTCTAATCTGGTAGTAGCCTCCCCTATCTTGATTTATGGTCTTTGGCTCTGCCTACCTCGCTCCTTCTTTCTGGATCTCTCAGTGAAATGGCACCTAAAGAACAAATTGCTTCTTTTGTCTGCAGCTGGCTTGTTCACAGTGGGGCTCTTAATTTGAACAAACCTGAAGATGTCAGGCTGTGTAAACACTCAGGGAAAGATATGTTCACAAAGGTTCCTGCTCTAGAAAATTATATACTACTTTCAAAATGCTTTGCCACATTTAAAAGTGTAATTATACCCTTCTTCTTAATGACTGACATATGTTTACACATGTTTTAGCTGACTTATGACAGTACACAGTGGTGTGT
The DNA here is from genome assembly GCF_011800145.1 of Mirounga leonina. NCBI lineage: Eukaryota > Metazoa > Chordata > Mammalia > Carnivora > Phocidae > Mirounga > Mirounga leonina. Next base: position 1,012,327 of record NW_023270615.1, on the reverse strand, counting down.
TGTAAATTTGGTGGCAACATCTAAGATTTTATGGGAAAAACATCTGAAGCTGTCTGTTGTTGTCCAAGTGTTTTAAAACAAATGATGCAACTTGCAAATTTTGCAATACTTTTTAATCTTTGCATTAATAAGTTAACTGTCACTTTTCCCTTGTTGGCTGCAAGAACTCTTTGTTCAACCACCCTGACCTTGTTTCAGATTTCCTTGTTGTTCTTTGACTGTTTCTTTATTTAGTTGGGTTTTCTGCAGCAATATTGTCCAACAGAACTTACCGTAATGATAAAAATGTTTTATATCTGCATTGTTCAGTTTGGTAACCACTAGCCACAGGTGGCTAGTGAGTGCATGAAATTTGGCTGGAGCAAATGAGGAATTGAAAATTTAATTTTATTTAATGTGAATTTAAATTTAAATAGCTGTATGAGGCAAGTAATACTGTCCAACAGAAATATATTGTGAGCTACGTGTGTACAATTTCCAAATAGACACATTTTAAGAAAGGAAAAGGAAAGAGAAATTTTAAAGATGTATTGTATTTAAGGAGCACCTGGGTGGCTCAGTCAGTTGAGCATCTGACTCTTGATCAGCTCAGGTCATGATCTCAGGGTCCTGAGATGGAGCCCTGCATCGGGCTCCATGCTGGGCGTGGAGGCTGCTTACGATTCTCTCTCTGCTTCTCCCTCTCTTTCTCTCTCTCTAAAAAAGCAAAACAAAACAAAACAAAAAAAAACCACAAAAAATAAAATCTGATCTATTGTATTTAACCCAATAAACCCAAACGAGTGTCATTTTAAAAAACCTAGAGCACTCAAATTCATAGAGATAGGAAGTAGAATGGGGTTTGCCATGGGCTGTGGGCGGGGAAGTAGGGAATTGTTGTTTAATGGGGATGGAGGTTCAGTTTTGCAGGATGAAAAAAGTTCTGTGGATAAATGATGGTTATGGTTGCACAATAGTGTGAACATACTGAATTCCACTAAAATATACACTTAAAAATGGTTGAGATGGTAATATTTATCATATGTATGTTTTACCACAGTTTTTTAAAATTAAAAAATGAAAATAAATGATCATTTCAACAATTACCCAACACAAAATAAGTTAATGTGACATTCTATGTTCTTACTTTCTCCCTACATATTCAAAATCTGGTGTTTATCTTAGAGTTACAGCATCTCAGACCAGCCATGTTTCATATATTTAATGACTGCAAGTGGCTAATGGCCATTCTATTGGACAGAGCTCGTTTAGAGAAAGAAAACAATAAAAAATGTTACTAATTAGGGGCACCCGGGTGGCTCAGTCAGTTAAGCTCCTGACTTGGTTTCGGCTCAGGTCATAATCCCATGGTCCTGGGATGGAGCCCCACATCAGACTCCCTGCTCAGGGGAAAGTCTGCTTCTCCCTCTCCTTCTGTTCCTCCCCATGATCACGCTCTCTTTCTCTCTCTCTAAAATAAGTAAATCTTAAAAAAATGTTACTAATTAATTTTCTATCCTCTTCCTACACTCCATTTGAGACCAAGTAATTTTTAACTTATAAAATATAGAATGTAGATTTTTCATCTGCAGCCAATGTACCACTCTGGTGGGAGATGTTGATCGTAGGAGAGGCTGTGTGTGTTGGGGAGGCAGGGAGTAGATGGGAACTATGTACTTTCTGCTCAACTTTACTGTGAACCTAAAACTACTCTAAGAAATAAGTCTACAAAAAAAAGAAAAGAAAAGAAAAAGGAAATTCTGGTGCATGGATGAAACTCTAGGACATTAGGCTAAGTCACAAAAGGACAAATGTTGTATGATTTCATTTATACAAGGCACATAGAGTAGTCAGATTCATAGAGACAAAGTAGAATGGTGGGTGCCAGGGGCTGGAGGGAGAGGGGAGTGGGGAGAGTTAGTGTTTCATGAGTATGGAGTTTCAGTTAGCGAAGATGAAAAAGTTCTGGAGATGGATGATGGTGATGTTTGCACAATGATGTGAATATACTTAATGCCCTAAAAGTTGCTAAAATTGTAAATGTTACATTACATATATTGTACCAGAATAATCAAATGTGTAAAGTTAAAAAAAAAGGTAACTCCTGATCTTTCCCCAAACCTGCCCACCGCTCGCCATCTTCCCCAAAGAGCAAATCACCACCTACTTTAATCTTAACAAACCAACAAAGTATTCACATCTTATTCACCCCTTTCCCTCACCCTCATTTCCAATCCAGGAGAAAATCCATCAATTCTTATTCCGAAACATACTATAATTTGTCCACATCTCTCCATCATTATCATTACCTCAAGCCTATTGCCATCTTGGGACTTTTCTACTTACTGTTCTCTCAGCTCATAGACTCTGCTGACCTTCATAGGACCAACCCCTTCCTGTCATTCAGGCTTTCTCTTCCCAGATACTTCCTCAGAAAGGTCTTCACTAACCACTTTCTAAAGCAGCCATTCATTTCAGAGTTTCACAGAATACTTATTACTTTCTAAGATGTACACATTTCCCTGTTCGTCTTGTCTTTCTGTCTACCATAATATAAATTCTGTGGGCATAAGGACCACTTTAACCTTACTACTGCTATTTCTCCCCCATCTAGCTCAGTGTGTGGTACATGCTTGGCACTTAACACACATTTTTTTAATAAGCCAATGAATGAACCTGCCAGAGTTTTAGTTTCCACTCTGTTGAAAGTAAGTATTATAATATCAATCTCATAGGTCGAGTTTGAGTATTACATAAAATAATACGTGTGAAAGTGCTTAGGACAGTGCCTGAAGCACAGCACACAGCAAAGGTTAACTGTTATTGTCATGACTGTTCGTATCATCACTAGGCAAATTATAAGGTGATCTTGGTGCCTTGGGGCATTGCTATCACCAATATCTTAGTACTTGGGAAGTAGGAAAGTGACAGGTAACAGAGAACCCTCTTGGCCCACAGAAGGTAGTAGACTATTTCTCATAAGAAGATCAGTGTTTCAAGCCAGATGCATGAAAACTTGATTGGCCAAGGAAAATAGGTTGGACTCGGAGGAGGTATATTTTTATTACATAAAATTTCGTAAACAAGGGTGTCCTATTTAGATATCAAGCATGGATCATTAGAGTGCTTGAAAGCTTAATGGTGTAATTTTTATATGCATTATCTGATGTTCCCCCATCACAATAATGCTGTGAAAAAGCCAAGGTAGATATTAATACCCCCTTTTAAAGAAACACCTTGAAAGATTACAGACCTATTACAACTAGGTTCCAAAGCCAAAATTTGAATCCAGATTGTGCATCTTGAGTCTTATCATTAAGATCAAAATAATACACAGTTTTTAGATAGGAAACATAGAAACACTCAGATTTACATACAGTTTGGGTATAATCATTTAGTATTCTCTCAAGATAGATTAATTTTTAAATGAGATATTGAAATTCAATTTTGTCTGGATCTGAAAAGAAATCATACAGAATCCCTAATGTTCAAACTTGTCTATATGAGTTTGAAGGATTTCAGATTGCTATTTGGGGCTATAAAATCCTCTTCCTTGTGTTTAGCCAAAAATCCTCATGTAAAAATATCAGTTACCCAAGCTGTACTTGTTATACAAGACACTTTTTTCCCATCTCCCTTAAGGTTTCCTATAAAGTTGCTCATCTTCTCTTGAAAAGAACAAAATCCTGGATTACATCAGTTCACCTTGGCAAAAAGAAAAATGAGAAGTTTCATAATGTTAACAGAAATGAAATCTTTCACTCCATTTATGAATTTCACTAAAGATAGAACATTTCAAAATTTAAGATGTTGCAAATTTTTTAAAAATATGGAAACATCAATGAAGTAATTTTCCCTTTAGGTTAATTGTTAAAAGCATTTAATTTAAAAAAAATTCAGTTGATAACTTGGTTTCATGTACAATATACCATTATATACTGATAGCAGCTGAAAAGGCAGGAGGGTGGGAGGGAAGAGGTGACAACGGGAGTAGAAAATGACAAGGATGGTCTAGACAGTCTGCTTATCCAGGAGGGGTATTGATTTAGGTAATCTGTGGAGGAGGAAGAGAAAAGCAAAGCCAAATAAAGAAGGGCAGCCTTAGCTGAGAAAAACAAGGATGTGAACCTAATGGAGGCAATCAGGAATTAAAGGTAGAAGGTTAACATACCAGTTAAGTAACTGGGGGAGCAGGGAACACATTGAGCAAGAAAGCATGGAACCAGCAAGAGTGAGACAGGGATTCAGGATCCTGTGGGTGTGACCGAGGCACGTAATGGACCATGTACCACTAGAGTTGGTGGAATCACAATTGAGGCACTGTTGCTAGCCTGAATTCATTTGTGAGTATGAGAAAAAAGGTATTTGTAGAGAGCTGTATTCCCATTGCCATAATTTAATGATGTGATAAACAGTACTACATTCTTAGCTACCTACTAGCAAGGGTTATTTTGTAAATGTATTTTAATGACCACATTTTTAATTCTAAAAGTGATACCTCTTCACTATATAGAACTTAAGAAATTTTTTTAAAAATTAAGAAACAGAATGTTCCATGCAACCCCAGCATTCAGAGAAAGGCCATCTTAACAAATTGCAGAGATGCATACATAGAAATATACATGTACTTATACCTTAAATCTATGTGATCATAATATATTGTTTGATACTTTTTTATTGTTTGATACTTTTAATAAAATTTTAATTGTGACTTTATAAAGTAATGTGATTTCACATACAATTTTCCAAAAAGATCATTTTAAAGATTGCATACTATTCTATTAAAATATTTTGGGTCTTTATACTGTTTCCATTTTTTTGACATGGAATCTAGTAATCAACAACTTTATAAATTAATGTCTATCTCTGTCTTACAAAAGTGAAATTACTGGGTTATATTTTTCAAAGGCCTTTGACATATTGTTAAATTGGCTTCCAGAAACTTACATAAATATCCACTACTTATAGTGTGAAACCTGGATATAAAATGAATTCAGATAATAGGTATCTTTGCTATCTGAACTATCACAATGAGAATTTAGGAATTAGTAAAGCATTTTTGTGCATATATTTTCAGAAACTTAGAATTACATGATGAATGCAGTTTTATATCTTGATTTTTCTTTCACAATTATATAGTAAAATGACAATTACAGTGACAGCAGAATTTTATTAGCAAAAATAGATGCCAGAAAACAATGAAGTAATATCTTCAAAGTATAAGGAAAAATAAACTGTCAAGTTAGAATTAAATATGCAGCTAAACTGTCATTCAAGAGTGAAGGCAAAATAATGACCTTCTTTTTATACCAAAAAGAATAAGATTTCCTAAAAACCCTGAAAAGATCCTACAATAATGAATAAACTTTGCAAAAAAAGAATAATAGGGAGAAGAACCGAAATGTATAAAGAATGATAAGTGTGGACATTTGGGAAATGTTTATAAATCTAATTGTTGACTAAAAGTAACAAAAATTTTACATATTTAAAAAGTTACTACTAGATAACATGAAAAATCCCTACTATAAAACAACTATGTATTCCAGATTAATGTAGCAAACATCTTCATAAATACATAGTAGAACTCGTAAGTAGGAATATTTTCAGGGGCCAAAACCAAAATTGAAATAAAAGTCCGAGTATAAGGACAGTGTTTAGCAGCACAAAGAGAAGCAGGGAGTGGCTTCTGAAGACTTAATTATGTACAAAGAGGGGAAGGAGCTGAGGATTCAATCAGAAAAGATGGAGAATTTAAATGGATGGCTCACATAAATCTAGGGAATGTACTTTTAGTAAAAAAAAAAAGGCTAAGTAATTCTACCCATGGCTGGCTCAGAAAAACATGGAGTAAGTTTGTCTCTCATGCTAGGGTTCTAAGTAGGGGCAAAAAAACCCTGTAAGATTTTATAACCAAGACCATGTCATACTGAAATTAAAATCTTAATGTGGAATCTACAGTCTAAGACATTAACCCAACAAAAGGGTCTCAGGCTTGTAATATACCTGGCCCATTTGGAAAAAATAAATATAAATGTGCTCTGGAGAGCTATACCCTAACACATCTCACAAGATCTTACGTGAAACCCTGCTGAAGATGAACTCACTATTACTATAAAACATAAGCAAAAAAATTCACCTTAAGCAAAAGGAAGTAATCATAACAAAAGGTAGGATTAGACTGAAAATGTCAGATAATACAACCTATGAAATAAATATACGTAAAAAATTAGTGTTTGAAAAGAAGATAAGAGCATAGAAGAACATAAGACTCTAATGACAAAACACAGATTTTTTAGAAGTGAAAATCAATTTATGAAATAAAACTTCAATGAACAGTTTAAACTTTGAGCTTTGTCCAGGTTAAGCAAAACTGAACAGAGAACTTGTGAACAGAAATACAGATCTTGGGGCACCGGGGTGGCTCAGCCAGTTAAGTGTCTGCCTTTGGCTCAGGATCAAGCCTGAGTTGGGCTCCCTGCTCAGCAGGAAGCCTGCTTCTCCCTCTCCCTCTGCCACTCCGCCTGCTTGTCTCTGTGTCAAATAAATAAATAAACTCTTTAAAAAAATAAAAAGAAATACAGATCTTAGGGATGTGAGGGCCATCTGGCTGCAGCATCTGTCACCCCATCAATTGCCAGTGTTGATTTGATTGATTTGGCTTGGATAGGCGGGGATCCCCATCCTCCCTCACCACTCCAGTTGCATCCCTCCCAAAGCTGTGCATTGGGTCGAAGAGGACGACCTTTCCCAATAGAGGAGGGCAGTTTTTGGTCAAGGGTATACGAGTAGCTGCGCTCCCCTGCTAGAACCTCCAAACAAGCTCTCAGGGGTCATTTGTAGGAGAACATAGGGTAGTCAAGCTTCCAAGACTCCATATACATCCAATGAGGCTCTGCATGTGGCATTCTGCCTTGAAGGAAGGAAGGAAGGAAGGAAGGAAGGAAGGAAGGAAGGAAGGAA